>NC_057804.1:524135140-524141112 GCF_018294505.1 Triticum aestivum | reverse complement strand
TTGAGAGTGTTGATGACCAACACGTAAGCGCACCTTGGAGTTCAACAATTATGGAAATCGCTTCGGGACCCCAAAACGGTGAGTAATAGTCCACGAAGCGGGTCAGAATTGGCCAAAACTGTGAGTGTTGACGATGGACACGTAAACGCACCCTAGGGATCGTCATTCATGGAAAACGCTCTGGGACCCCGAAACGGTGAGTAATAGTCCACGAAACAGACCAGAATTGGCCCAAATTGTGAGTGTTGATGACCGACACATAAACGCACCCTGGGGTTCATCAATCGTGGAAATCACTTCTGGACCACAAAAACTGAGTAATAGTCCATGAAACGGGCGAGAATCGGCCGAAACTGCGACTCTTGACAACCAACACGTAAGCACACCTTGGGGTTCGACAACCATGGAGATCGCTTTGGGAGCCCCAGAACGGTGAGTAATAGTCCACTAAACGGTTCAGAATCGACAAAACCGCGATTGTTGATGACCGACATGTAAACGCACCCCGAGGTTCATCAATCGTGGAAATCACTTCGGGACCCCAAAACAGTGAGTAATTGTCCATGAAGCGGGCCAGAATCGGCCAAAACTGAGAGTGTTGATGACCGATACGTAAGCACACCTTGGGGCTCAACAACTATGCAAATCGCTTCGGGACCCTAAAACGGTGAGCAATAGTCCACGAAACGGGTCAGAATTGACAAAAACAATCAGTGTTGATGACCGACACGTAAACGCACCCCGGGGTTTGTCAATCGTGGAAATCACTCCGGGACCCAAAAACAGTGAGTAATAGTCCACGAAGAGGGCCAGAATCGGCCAAAATTGAGAGTGTTGATGACCAACACGTAAGCGCACCTTGGAGTTCAACAACTATGGAAATCGCTTCGGGACCCCAAAACGGTGAGTAATAGTCCACGAAGCGGGTAAGAATTGGCCAAAACTGTGAGTGTTGACGACGGACACGTAAACGCACCCTAGGGATCGTCAATCGTGAAAATCGCTCTGGGACCCCAAAACGATGAGTAATAGTCCACGAAACAGACCATAATTGAACCATATTATGAGTGTTGATGACCGACACGTAAACGCACCCCGGGGTTCGTCAATCGTGGAAATCACTTTGGGACCACAAAACTGAGTAATAGTCCAAGAAAGGGCCAGAATCGGCCCAAACTGCGAGTCTTGACGACCAACACGTAAGGACGCCTTGCGGTTCGACAACCATGGAAATCGCTTTGGGACCCCAAAAAGGTGGGTAAAATAGTCCACGAAACAGGTCGGAATCGAAAAAAACCGTGAGTGTTGATGACCAACACGTAAACGCACCCCGGGGTTCCTGAATCGTGGAAATCACTCCGGGACCCCAAAATAGTGAGTAATAGTCCACGAAACGGGCCAGAATCGGCCAAAACTGATAGTGTTGATGACCGACACGTAAGCGCACCTTGGGGTTCAATAACTATGGAAAACGCTTCGAGACCCCAAAATGGTGAGTAATTGCCCAGGAAGCGGGTCAGAATTGGCCAAAACTGTGAGTGTTTACGACGGACACGTAAACGTACCCTAGGGATCGTCAATCGTGGAAATCGCTCTAGGACCCGAAAACGGTGAGTAATAGTCCATGAAACGGACCAGAATTGGCCCAAATTGTTAGTGTTGATGACCGACACGTAAACGCACCCCAGGGTTTGTCAATCGTGGAAATCACTTCGGGACCACAAAACTGAATAATAGTGCAAGAAACGGGGCAGAATCAACCCAAACTGCGAGTCTTTACGACCAACACGTTAGCACACCTTGGGGTTCGACAACCATGAAAATCACTGTGGGACCCCCAAAACGGTGAGTAATAGTCCACAAAACGGGTCAGAATTGACCAAAACCAGGAGTGTTGCTGACCGACACGTAAACACACCCCGGGGTTCGACAATCATGGACATCACTCCAGGACCCAAAAACAGTGAGTAATAGTCCATGAAACGGGCCAGAATTGGCTAAAACTGGAGTGTTGATGACCGACACGTAAGCGCACCTCGGGGTTCAACAACTATGGAAATCGCTTCGAGACCCCAAAATGGTGAGTAATAGTCCACGGAGCGGGATAGAATTGGCCAAAACTGCGAGTGTTGACGACGGACACGTAAACGCACCCTAGGGATCGTCAATCGTGGAAATCGCTTTGGGACCGCAAATTGATGAGTAATAGTCCATGAAACAGTCCAGAATTGGCCCAAATTGTGAGTGTTTATAACCGACACGTAAATGCACCCCGGGGTTCATCAATCGTGGAAATCACTTCGGGAGCACAGAACTGAGTAATAGTCCAAGAAACGGGCGAGAATCGGCCCAAACTGCGAGTCTTGACGACCAACACGTAAGTACACCTTGGGGTTCGACAACCATGGAAGTCGCTTTGGGACCCCAAAACGGTGAGTAATAGTCCACGAAACGGGTCAGAATTGACAAAAACAATCAGTGTTGATGACCGACACGTAAACGCACCCCGGGGTTTGTCAATCGTGGAAATCACTCCGGGACCCAAAAACAGTGAGTAATAGTCCACGAAGAGGGCCAGAATCGGCCAAAATTGAGAGTGTTGATGACCAACACGTAAGTGCACCTTGGAGTTCAACAACTATGGAAATCGCTTCGGGACCCCAAAACGGTGAGTAATAGTCCACGAAGCGGGTCAGAATTGGCCAAAACTGTGAGTGTTGACGATGGACACGTAAACGCACCCTAGGGATCGTCATTCATGGAAAACGCTCTGGGACCCCGAAACGGTGAGTAATAGTCCACGAAACATACCAGAATTGGCCCAAATTGTGAGGGTTGATGACCGACACGTAAACGCACCCTGGGGTTCATCAATCGTGGAAATCACTTCTGGACCACAAAAACTGAGTAATAGTCCATGAAATCGGCGAGAATCGGCCGAAACTGCGAGTCTTGACAACCAACACGTAAGCACACCTTGGGGTTCGACAACCATGGAGATCGCTTTGGGAGCCCCAGAACGGTGAGTAATAGTCCACTAAACGGGTCAGAATCGACAAAACCGCGAGTGTTGATGACCGACATGTAAACGCACCCCGAGGTTCATCAATCGTGGAAATCACTTCGGGACCCCAAAACAGTGAGTAATTGTCCATGAAGCGGGCCAGAATCGGCCAAAACTGAGAGTGTTGATGACCGATACGTAAGCACACCTTCGGGTTCAACAACTATGCAAATCGCTTCGGGACCCTAAAACGGTGAGTAATAGTCCACGAAACGGGTCAGAATTGACAAAAACAATCAGTGTTGATGACCGACACGTAAATGCACCCCGAAGTTTGTCAATCGTGGAAATCACTCCGGGACCCAAAAACAGTGAGTAATAGTCCACAAAGAGGGCCAGAATCGGCCAAAATTGAGAGTGTTGATGACCAACACGTAAGCGCACCTTGGAGTTCAACAACTATGGAAATCGCTTCGGGACCCCACAACGGATAGTCCACGAAGCGGGTAAGAATTGGCCAAACCTGTGAGTGTTGACGACGGACACGTAAACGCACCCTAGGGATCGTCAATCGTGAAAATCGCTCTGGGACCCCAAAATGATGAGTAATAGTCCACGAAACAGACCAGAATTGAACCAAATTATGAGTGTTGATGACCGACACATAAACGCACCCCGGGGTTCGTCAATCGTGGAAATCACTTCGGGACCACAAAACTGAGTAATAGTCCAAGAAAGGGCCAGAATCGGCCCAAACTGCGAGTCTTGACGACCAACACGTAAGGATGCCTTGCGGTTCGACAACCATGGAAATCGCTTTGGGACCCCAAAAAGGTGCGTAAAATAGTCCACGAAATAGGTCAGAATCGAAAAAAACCGTGAGTGTTGATGACTAACACGTAAACGCACCCCGGGGTTCGTCAATCGTGGAAATCACTCCGGGACCCCAAAACAGTGAGTAATAGTCCACGAAACGGGCCAGAATCGGCCAAAACTGATAGTGTTGATGACCGACACGTAAGCGCACCTTGGGGTTCAATAACTATGGAAAACGCTTCGAGACCCCAAAATGGTGAGTAATTGCCCAGGAAGCGGCTCAGAATTGGCCAAAACTGTGAGTGTTTACGACGGACACGTAAACGTACCCTAGGGATTGTCAATCGTGGAAATCGCTCTAGGACCCGAAAACGGTGAGTAATAGTCCATGAAACGGACCAGAATTGGCCCAAATTGTTAGTGTTGATGACCGACACGTAAACGCACCCCGGGGTTTGTCAATCATGGAAATCACTTCGGGACCACAAAACTGAATAATAGTCCATGAAACGGACCAGAATTGGCCCAAATTGTTAGTGTTGATGACCGACACGTAAACGCACCCCGGGGTTTGTCAATCGTGGAAATCACTTCGGGACCACAAAACTGAATAATAGTCCAAGAAACGGGCCAGAATCAGCCCAAACTGCGAGTCTTTACGACCAACACGTAAGCACACCTTGCGGTTCGACAACCATGAAAATCACTATGGGACCCCCAAAACGGTGAGTAATAGTCCACAAAACGGGTCAGAATTGACCAAAACAAGGAGTGTTGCTGACCGACACGTAAACACACCCCGGGGTTCGTCAATCATGGACATCACTCCAGGACCCAAAAACAGTGAGTAATAGTCCATGAAACGGGCCAGAATTGGCTAAAACTGGAGTGTTGATGACCGACACGTAAGCGCACCTCGGGGTTCAACAACTATGGAAATCGCTTCGGGACCCCAAAACAGTGAGTAATAAGTCCATGAAGCGGGTCAGAATTGGCCAAAACTGCGAGTGTTGACGACGGACACGTAAACGCACCCTAGGGATCGTCAATCGTGGAAATCGCTTTGGGACCGCAAATTGATGAGTAATAGTCCATGAAACAGGCCAGAATTGGTCCTAATTGTGAGTGTTTATAACCGACACGTAAATGCACCCCGGGGTTCATCAATCGTGGAAATCACTTCGGGAGCACAGAACTGAGTAATAGTCCAAGAAACGGGCGAGAATCGGCCCAAACTGCGAGTCTTGACGACCAACACGTAAGTACACCTTGGGGTTCGACAACCATGGAAGTCGCTTTGGGACCCCAAAACGGTGAGTAATAGTCCACGAAACGGGTCAGAATCGACAAAACCGTGAGTGTTGATGACCGACACGTAAACGCACCCCGGGGTTTGTCAATCGTGGAAATCACTCCGGGACCCAAAAACAGTGAGTAATAGTCCACGAAGAGGGCCAGAATCGGCCAAAATTGAGAGAGTTGATGACCAACATGTAAGCGCACCTTGGAGTTCAACAACTATGGAAATCGCTTCGGGACCCCAAAACAGTGAGTAATAGTCCACGAAGCGGGTCAGAATTGGCCAAAACTGTGAGTGTTGACGATGGACACGTAAACGCACCCTAGGGATCGTCATTCATGGAAAACGCTCTGGGACCCCGAAACGGTGAGTAATAGTCCACGAAACATACCAGAATTGGCCCAAATTGTGAGTGTTGATGACCGACACGTAAACGCACCCTGGGGTTCATCAATCGTGGAAATCACTTCTGGACCACAAAAACTGAGTAATAGTCCATGAAACGGGCGAGAATCGGCCGAAACTGCGAGTCTTGACAACCAACACGTAAGCACACCTTGGGGTTCGACAACCATGGAGATCGCTTTGGGAGCCCCAGAACGGTGAGTAATAGTCCACTAAATGGGTCAGAATCGACAAAACCGCGAGTGTTGATGACCGACATGTAAACGCACCCCGAGGTTCATCAATCATGGAAATCACTTCGGGACCCCAAAACAGTGAGTAATTGTCCATGAAGCGGGCCAGAATCGGCCAAAACTGGGAGTGTTGATGACCGATACGTAAGCACACCTTGGGGTTCAACAACTATGCAAATCGCTTCGGGACCATAAACGGTGAGTAATAGTCCAC
>NC_057804.1:523993699-524134749 GCF_018294505.1 Triticum aestivum | reverse complement strand
AATCGTGAAAATCGCTTTGGGACCCCAAACGATGAGTAATAGTACACGAAACAGACCAGAATTGAACCAAATTATGAGTGTTGATGACCGACACGTAAACGCACCCCGGGGTTCGTCAATCGTGGAAATCACTTCGGGACCAAAAAACTGAGTAATAGTCCAAGAAAGGGCCAGAATCGGCCCAAACTGCGAGTCTTGACGACCAACACGTAAGGACGCCTTGCGGTTCGACAACCATGTAAATCGCTTTGGGACCCCAAAAAGGTGGGTAAAAATAGTCCACGAAACAGGTCAGAATCGAAAAAAACCGTGAGTGTTGATAACCAACACGTAAACGCACCTCGGGGTTCGTCAATCGTGGAAATCACTCCGGGACCCCAAAACAGTAAGTAATAGTCCACGAAACGGGCCAGAATCGGCCAAAACTGATAGTGTTGATGACCGACACGTAAGCGCACCTTGGGGTTCAATAACTATGGAAAACGCTTCGAGACCCCAAAATGGTGAGTAATTGCCCAGGAAGCGGGTCAGAATTGGCCAAAACTGTGAGTGTTTACGACGGACACGTAAACGTACCCTAGGGATCGTCAATCGTGGAAATTGCTCTAGGACCCGAAAACGGTGAGTAATAGTCCATGAAACGGACCAGAATTGGCCCAAATTGTTAGTGTTGATGACCGACACGTAAACGCACCCCGGGGTTTGTCAATCGTGGAAATCACTTCGGGACCACAAAACTGAATAATAGTCCAAGAAACGGGCCAGAATCAGCTCAAACTGCGAATCTTAACGACCAACACGTAAGCACACCTTGGGGTTCGACAACCATGAAAATCACTGTGGGACCCCCAAAACGGTGAGTAATAGTCCACAAAACGGGTTAGAATAGACCAAAACCAGGAGTGTTGCTGACCAACACGTAAACACACCCCGGGGTTTGTCAATCATGGACATCACTCCAGGACCCAAAAACAGTGAGTAATAGTCCATGAAACGGGCCAGAATTGGCTAAAACTGGAGTGTTGATGACCGACACGTAAGCGCACCTCGAGGTTCAACAACTATGGAAATCGCTTCGGGACCCCAAAATGGTGAGTAATAGTCCACGGAGCGGGATAGAATTGAGCAAAACTGTGAGTGTTGACGACGGACACGTAAACGCACCCTAGGGGTCGTCAATCGTGGAAATCGCTTTGGGACCGCAAATTGATGAGTAATAGTCCATGAAACAGGCCAGAATTGGCCCAAATTGTGAGTGTTTATAACCGACATGTAAACGCACGCTGGGGTTCATCAATGGTGGAAATCATTTCGGGACCACAAAACTGAGTAATAGTCCAAGAAACGAGCCAGAATCGGCCCAAACTGCGAGTCTTGACGACCAACACGTAAACACACATTGGGGTTTGGCAACCATGGAAATCGCTTTGGGACCCCAAAACGGTGCGTAATAGTCCACGAAATAGGTCAAAATTGACAAAACCGTGAGTGTTGATGACTGACTCGTAAACGCACTCCGGGGTTCATCAATCGTGGAAATCACTTCGTGTCCCCAAAACAGTGAGTAACAGTCCAGGAAACGGCCAGATTCGGCCAAAACTAAGAGTGTTGATGACCGACACGTAAGCGCACTTGGGGGTTTAATAACTATGGAAATCGCTTCGGGACCCCGAAACGGTGAGTAACAGTCCATGAAACGGGCGAGAACCGGCCCAAACTGCGAGTGTTGTCTACGAACACGTAAACGCACCCTAGGGATCGTCAATCATGGAAATCGCTCTAGGACCCCAAAACGGTGAGTAATAGTCCATGAAACAGACCAGAATTGGTCCAAATTGTGAGTGTTGATGACCGACACGTAAACGCACCCCGGGGTTCATCAATCGTGGAAATCACTTCGGGAGCACAGAACTGAGTAATAGTCCATGAAACGGGCGACAAGCGGCCCAAACTGCGAGTCTTGACGACCAACACGTAAGCACACCTTGGGTTTGACAACCATGGAAATCGCTTTGAGACCCCAAAATGGTGACTAATAGTCCACGAAACGGGTCAGAATCGACAAACACCGTCAGTGTTGATGACCGACACGTAAACGCACCCCGGGGTTTGTCAATCGTGGAAACCTCTCCGGGACCACAAAACAGTGAGCAATAGTCCACGAAGAGGGCCAGAATCGGCCAAAATTGAGAGTGTTGATGACCAACACGTAAGTGCACCTTGGGGTTTAACAACTATGGAAATCGCTTCGGGACCCCAAAACGGTGAGTAATAGTCCACGAAGCGGGTCAGAATTGGCCAAAACTGTGAGTGTTGACGACGGACACGTAAACGCACCCTAGGGATCGTCATTCATGGAAAACGCTCTGGGACCCCGAAACGGTGAGTAATAGTCCACGAAACAGACCAGAATTGGCGCAAATTGTGAGTGTTGATGACCGACACATAAACACACCCCGGGGTTCATCAATCGTGGAAATCACTTCTGGACCACAAAAACTGAGTAATAGTCCATGAAACGGGCGAGAATCGGCCCAAACTGCGAGTCTTGACGACCAACACGTAAGCACACCTTGGGGTTCGACAACCATAGAAATTGCTTTGGGACCCCAGAACGGTGACTAATAGTTCACAAAACGGGTCAGAATCGACAAAACTGCGAGTGTTGATGACCGACATGTAAACGCACCCCGAGGTTTGGCAATCGTGGAAAATCAATCCGGGGCCCCAAAACAGTGAGTAATTGTCCATGAAGCGGGCCAGAATCGGCCAAAACAGAGAGTGTTGATGACCGCCACGTAAGCGCACCTTGTGTTTTCAACAACTATGCAAATGGCTTCGGGACCCTAAAACGGTGAGTAATAGTCCACGAAGCGGGTCAGAATTGGCCAAAACTGTGAGTGTTGACGACGGACACGTAACCGCACCCTAGGGATAGTCAATCGTGGAAATCACTCTAGGACCCCAAAACGGTGAGTAATAGTCCACGAAACAGACCAGAATTGGTCCAAATTGTGAGTGTTGATGACCGACACGTAAACGCAACCCGGGGTCCATCAATCGTGGAAATCACTTCGGGAGCATAGAACTGAGTAATAGTCGAAGAAACGGGCGAGAATAGGCCCAAACTGCGAGTCTTGACGACCAACACGTAAGCACACCTTGGGGTTCGACAACCATGGAAATCGCTTTGGGACCCCCAGAACGGTGAGTAATACTCCATGAAACGGGTCAGAATCGACAAAACCGCGAGTGTTGATGACCGACATGTAAACGCACCCCGAGGTTCGTCAATAGTGGAAATCACTCCGGGACCCCAAAACAGTGTGTAATTGTCCATGAAGCGGGCCAGAATCGGCCAAAACTGAGAGTGTTGATGACCGACACGTAAGCGCACCTTGGGGTTCAACAACTATACAAATCGCTTCGGGACCCCAAAACAGTGAGTAATAGTCCACGAAGCGGGTCGGAATTGGCCAAAACTATGAGTGTTGATGACGGACATGTAAACGCACCCTAGGGATCGTCAATCGTGGAAATCGCTCTGGGACCCCAAAACGAAGAGTAATAGTCCACGAAACATACCAGAATTGAACCAAATTATGAGTGTTGATGACCGACACGTAAACGCACCCCGGGATTCGTCAATCGTGGAAATCACTTCGGGACCACAAAACTGAGTAATCGTCCTAGAAAGGGGCCAGAATCGGCCCAAACTATGAGTCTTGACGACCAACACGTAAGGACGCCTTGCGGTTCGACAACCATGGAAATCGCTTTGGGACGCCAAAAAGGTGGGTAATAGTCCACGAAACTGGTCACAATCGAAAAAAACCGTGAGTGTTGATGACTGACACGTAAACGCACCCCGGGGTTCGTCAATCGTCGAAATCACTACGGGACCCCAAAACAGTGAGTAATACTCCACTAAACGGGCCATGATCGGCCAAAGCCGAGAGTGTTGATGACCAACACATAAGCCCACTTTGGGGTTCAAAATCGCTTTGGGACCCCAAAACAGTGAGTAATAAGTCCACGAAGCGGGTCAGAATTGGCCAAAACTATGAGTGTTGACGACGGACACATAAACGCACGCTCTAGGACTCCGAAATGGTGACGAAACAGACCAGAATTGGCCCAAATTGTGAGTGTTGATGACCGACATGTAAACGTACCCCGGGGTTCGTCAATCATGGAAATCACTTCGGGACCACAAAACTGAGTAATAGTCCAAGAAACGGGCGAGAATCGGCCCAAACTGCGAGTGTTGACGACCAACACGTAGGCACACCTTGGCGTTCGACAACCATGGAAATCGTTTTGGGACCCCAAATGGTGATTAATAGTCCACGAAATGGGTCAGAATCGACAAAACCGCGAGTGTTGATGACCAACACGTAAACGCACCCCGGGGTTCGTCAATCGTGGAAATCACTCCGGAATCCCCAAAATAGTGAGTAATAGTCCATGAAACGGGCCAGAATCGGCCAAAACTGATAGTGTTGATGACCGACACGTAAGCGCACCCTGGGGTTCAATAACTATGGAAATCACTTCGGGACCCCAAAACGGTGAGTAATTGTCCACGTAGCGGGTTAGAATTGGCCAAAACTGTGTGAGGGAGTCATAGATTAGGGGGTGTCCGGATAGCCAGACTATCATCGTCGGCCGGACTCCAAGACTATGAAGATACAAGATTGAAGACTTCGTCCCGTGTCCAGATTGGAATTTCCTTGGTGTGGAAGGCAAGCTTGGCAATACGGATATGTAGATCTCCTACCATTGTAACCGACTCTGTGTAACCCTAGCACTCTCCAATGTCTATATAAACCGGAGGGTCTTTAGTCCGTAGGAGGGACAACCATTACAACAATCATACCATAGGCTAGCTTCTAGGGTTTGGCCTCCTTGATCTCGTGGTAGATCCACTCTTGTACTACCCATATCATCAATATTAATCAAGCAGGAGTAGGGTTTTACCTCCATCGAGAGGGCCCGAACCTGGGTAAAAACATCGTGTCCCTTGTCTCCTGTTACCATCTGCCTAGACGCACAGTTCGGGACCCCCTACCCGAGATCCGCCGGTTTTGACACCGACATTGGTGCTTTCATAGAGAGTTGCTCTGTGTCGTCGCGATCAGGAAGGATGCCTCTTCCCATCTTTAAAGACGGTATCATCGCCAAAGGAGCCTTGGCCGCCGGCCAAACTATCCGGCTAGGTAGTTTTCTCATGACCGCCTGTTCGGCCACCGCTTCGACGATGACCTCTCGGGTCATCAAAAGCAATCTTCACGTCAACTCGGAATCAGCCGAGCAGCTAGATCCAATAGAGCTCTTGTCCGTAAACGAGCTCTTGGATCGCATCGCCGCCCTGGGAGTCGCTACAGACTATAATCAGATTGGGCTTAAAACCGATCTGAGAGAGATTAACTCTCCCCAGGTTACCCACCATGTTGCGGTGGTAGAGGAACAACGCGGCGACTCTTCTTCTGTATTGAAAACTAGTTATGTTCAGACTCCCGAACCCTCCATGCCGGATTCCCGCGGAGGGATGGGCGTCGATCAAGCACTGAACCTAAAGTCAAGCATCGGACCAGACTCGTTGGACAACGTCCAGCAATCCAAGCGTCCAAATTCGGAAACTTTTCGGCCCTTGAGCCTCGAGATGGGCAGGGTTCCGAACTCAATTCCACCCACCCACCCAAACATATGCGATCTATCTCAAATCCAGCAAGAGCCCGCTGAAACAGTACATCATTACTAGGCCAGATTCCTCCTGGATATGGACAGGATAAAAGACTGCCATGAGGAAAACACAATTTCAACCTTCTGCAATAATTGCACAGACAAGGGAATCTTGAACGCCGTAAGTCGTCGTGAAATTACACGCTTCGCCGACCTGGCGTCCATAGTACGAAAGTACTGTGCGATGGAGAGTTTCCGGAAAACTGAAACTAAGTTTTGGGACAACCCGGCTCCAAATACAACCCTAGTCCGAAACAAAAGGGCGCATCATGCTCAGGCACCCGGTACAAAAACCAAAAAGCAAAAACCCCATAAAGGGCAAGGAACCGTACTGGAGGGATGGCTCAGCAGACCCTGTAAAATTCACAGTACAGAGGGCGCCACTCCAACTTCATCGCCGAATGGACCGAAGCCGAACTCCCTAAAGAGTAAGGCGCATACTCCAATTGGATCATGCATTTCGACGCCTCCAAAATATTGGCCGGCTTGGGGGCTGGCATCGTATTGACGTCCCCAACTGGAGACACAGTCCAATACGTACTTCAGATAATGTACACGGACTCCAACAATGCAGCCGAATACGAGGCCCTCCTACATGGTCTCCGGATGGCAATCTCCATGGGTATTCAACGCCTAGAGGTGCGCGGGGATTCAAACCTTGCAATAGCCCAAGTAAATGGAGACTTTGACGCCAAGGATCCGAAAATGGTAGCCTATCGTAATGTTGTCCTAAAAATGTCAGCTTGGTTCGAAGGACTCGAATTCCACCATGTAGCCCGGGATAATAACCAAGCAGCCGACGTGTTGGCACGCATCGGCGCAAAACGCGACGATGTCCCTCCAAACATCTTCCTGGAGCGGCTTTTTAAGCCATCCGTACTATGGGAAGAAGAGTCCGGAAATAACAACCTGGAAGCAACCGCACCACCCAACACAGAACAATCTGACATAATCGGCGGCTCAGCCGATGAAATAACACCTTCAGCCCACGAAATAATGGCGGTAATCGCCCCGTGGACAGAACCATTCCTAGCCTACTTAATTAGGTAGGAACTTCCCGAAGACCAAAATGAGGCCCACAACATAGTTCGGCGATCTAAAGCCTACAAGGTCCATGAGGGAGAACTTTATAAGAAAAGCACAACCGGAGTCCTTCAAAGGTGCATCTCCGAAGAAGAAGGGCGAAATCTTCTGGCTGAAATTCACGCCGGACTAGGCGGACACCACGCTGCAGCCCAGGCCCTTGTAGGTAAGGCCTTCCGTATAGGATTTTATTGGCCGATGGCCCGGGCAGATGCTCAGGACTTAGTCCAACGATGCGTCGGTTGTCAGCTCTTTGCCAATCAGAGCCACATGCCACCCACCGCCCTCAAAACTATACCCGTCACCTGGCCGTTTGCGGTCTGGGGGCTTGACATGGTTGGACCCCTTAAAGGGGGAACCCACAAGCAAAAATACCTATTGGTCATGGTGGACAAATTCACGAAATGGATAGAGGCCAAGCCAGTTAAAACAGCTGAATCCGGACCTGTGATAGACTTCATATCCGGGGTAGTACATCATTACGGTGTCCCCCACAGCATCATCACCAATAACGGCACGAACTTCACGGCCGACGAGGTTAAACTCTGGTGCAAAAATATGGGCATTAAGCTCGATTACGCTTCAGTCTATCACCCTCAAACCAACGGTTAAGTTGAACGTGCAAATGGTCTAATCATGAGCGGCATCAAACCCAGATTAGTGCGGTCCCTTACGGAATCTAACGCTCACTGGGTAGAGGAGCTCAACTCCGTACTCTGCGGGCTGCGGACCACGCCAAACCATACTACCGGGTTCACACCATTCTTTATGCTATACGGCGCAGAGGCAGTTTTGCCCTGCGACATAATTCATGACTCACCTCGAGTGCGCATGTACGAAGAAAGAGAAGCCGAGTTGGATCGGCAGGACAGCTTGGACGCATTGGAGGAGGAGCGCGACGTGGCCAAGGCTCGTTCCGCATTCTATCAGCAGCAGGCTCGAAGATATCAAAGCAGAGAGGTACGAGCCAAGACTTACAATGTTGGCGAACTAGTTCTACGCCTGCCGGACAAGAAAAAGGACAAACTCAAGCCCAAATGGGAAGGTCCCTTCATCATCGACCAAGTTCTGACCGGCGGAGCATACCGTCTGCGAAACGCATCGTTCAACCGACTCGAGCCGAACCCATGGAACGCAGCCCGCCTCCGAAGATTCTACGCCTAGCGCCGGACTCAGAGTTCGTCTCCTTCCTCCGTCCACATTTTTACACTTCAGCTGTCTTTTGTTTCTCTCTTTTTCTCCCACCCTTTTCATAAAGCCCTTGAGGGCCGATTTGTGCATTGTTCGCACACACTTGATGTGCTACCCGCACTCATTATACCTGGGGGCTTCTTTAACAGAAGCTTACTTATACGGGCTTTATGCCCAACACATGTGTCAAACTTCCGCATGTACCTTTTATTCACCATTATATGCATCGATATGACTTAAGTTTTGGCCAAGCTGGGTTGCCTGGCTCCTGTGCTTACCCCTACGTTCCCGATTGTTTGGCTAGGAGGTAAAGGGAGCACCTCTGCGATTGCTACTGCCGGGTCAGCCGGATGTGTACCTCGGACTGGGTGAAGCCGAAAGCTAGCGTTCTTAAGGGAATATTCGGTCGGTGACTTGAAAGATGATTTTTTACCTATTTATTTATCTGCCCCGAGATGTTTTCCTGCTCTTTTCGCAGTCCGGACATGCACTTTAGGGCATGCCTCCCAGGGAAAGGAACCCTTAACGGAACTATTCTCCCTGGAAGATGTTTCTTACTAACCATGTAATATAACATAACTAGTTGGGCACTTGTCTGATAAAGCACTAATGACCCCTACGCCTGGTCTCCATGCATGCCCCGGTTTTTTCATAACCGAGAAGGTATTCGGACACACTCTGGACTCTAGGGTCCCGAGGTTGAAGCGAAAAGGTCGGCAAAGACAAATGATCTACAATCCGGCTAGAAGGCATTTTACATGTCATTTTAAATACATCGTCAAATCGACTGACTGTACTCCCCCTCAATCCCGTCTAACAGGCTGTCTAATTTACAGTCCCGTTGGGAATACTTAGCGGCCAACTCTACTTGGTCGTACACTAAGCTCACAGGGATCTCCTCCCCATCGGGCCCCACAAGTCTGACCTCGGCCATGTGGTTTGGATCCTCCTTCTTGTACCGCGTCTTCACCATGGCCCAGGCCTCCCTGGCACCTTGACGGCAGGCCGATATCTTCCACAAACAGAAGCGCTGCCGTGCTCCCTGAAGCTTCTCCGCAAGCTCTCCAAGGCCCTTGGGTAGGGAGAAGGACGGCCATAAGGCCTGGACGACGCCACTCATCGCCTGCCGAACATGTTCGAGCAGGTGCACCAGCTCGGGAAGTTGGTCACCCATTGAACCGGGCATTTCCCCCGCAGCGCGACCTGTGAGCACACCTACAGACATATTTCTGTCAATTGACTTCCTCGCCGAACTCTTCTTTTCAAAAGAGTTTGCTCAAGCACTTACTATAGATGCCGCGACGAAGCCGCTGATTCTCCTTCACGGAGCCAGACAGCTGGGCCCGAACACCTTTTAGCTCTTGTCCAAGCTGGGTGTGGGCATCTTGGAGTTTATTCCTCTCCTGCTGCACCTTCATAAGCACCCTCTCGTCGGCTCTCAGCTGGTGCAGTAGCTGTTGCTTGTCCGGATCCAGTCCGGCAACATCTGCAATATCATTGTCAGACTTATACGCACGCCGCACACCGCTTATCTTTTTGAAATAATGTGTTACCGGAGGGGGTCTCTGTGTCTCCTCCTGCGGCAGCTAGTGCGGCCTCAAGTTGGGCTTTGCACTCTTGTAGCTCCTGGGACAATTGGGTATTCTTCTCCGTCAAATCCTGCATATTGAATGAGCCTTAAATCAGTTATTTTAACTACTTTAAGTCTCGGGGGCTACTGGCATATACAACTATTAAAATCTCTTACCCGTATGTCTTTTACATACTGCTCCGTGGCTCTGGTTAAACCATCTTGAGTGGCACGGAGGTGCGCGTCTCCCGCGTTAAAGGCATTCAATGCCTCTGGGGAGAAACACGCGTCACGCAGTACTGTCCGGCGGCGCCTATGATTCATGGTGCTCTCCACCTCAGACCTGGTGGCGGACAGCCTGTCGGCATCCTCCGTTGGAGGAGTACCCGGCTCGTGCCTTGCGCTCACCTCCCCCTCCAGACCAGGTGATGGAGCCTGGCTGGCGGAGGCTTGGTTGGCAACCTCTCCGGGCACAGTCCGGCGAGCGCTCTTCCACCTGGAAAAGTCATGTCCATTAATACACCTCCTGGGAATACTTTTCCTAAATAACGGTCGCGAGCTATACCGTTGCGGCGACGTTTTGATTCGCACCGCACCCCTCTTCCGTCTGCTGGGCCGGACTGACCCTTGTTGGTCAGCCGCCGCGGGTTCGGCTTCCCGCCTTGAAGGCACCTCCTGCGAGACACCGTTGTATACGGTGGTCAGAAATATGCAAGGACGAAATAATGGTGTCAGGACTTCGGTCATAATTACCTGGGAAGCCGGAGATAAGCCGGGGTAGTCAGCCGTAATGGCGACTAAAGCATTGTCCATGCTGAGTTGGTGGAACACCCCGTCAATTAGCTCCACCTTTATGTCTGGATCCTCTTTGGAAGACGGATCAAGGGATCTTCCCGGATCCTCGGGTTGTGGAGCCAGACTGTGTATGTCCTCCACATCTCGACGCAGTTCCTGCGTCAAAATCATAAAGTAAGGTACTTAACTTTGAAAGCATGGGCCGGATAAATAAATGTCCGCTTACCCATCTCCGAGGGTTATTCATGGAGAACCCATTCAATGGGCTCGTCTGGAGGAAGTCCTCCTTCTCCCCCTTGTACAGGCCGGACAAGATCTTCACCAGATCTGCGGCCGAACCCGGCCCCTTGCGGCCATGACGGGTGGCGTCATTCTCCCCGTTGAAATCCCACATGG
Organism: Triticum aestivum; assembly: GCF_018294505.1. Classification (NCBI taxonomy): domain Eukaryota; kingdom Viridiplantae; phylum Streptophyta; class Magnoliopsida; order Poales; family Poaceae; genus Triticum; species Triticum aestivum. The sequence continues at coordinate 524,123,969 of NC_057804.1, read as the reverse complement.
GGTGGCCCCTATATTGGAGCGGATGCACCCCTCGCATAATGCACATGGCCATGACCCCGATCATGGTCAATCCGGAATGGGCCAGCAACCTAATCCGGCCCATCAAATAATGGACGCTCCTGTCTTCCTCCTGTTGAGGGCTCCGTGGGCGCCAACTTAGGCGTTTCTTCAGAGGAGCCTCGCTGAACTCCGGGAGGCCGATCCGAACTAGGTCTGGCAGTGGAGCATCTTCTACATAAAACCATTCCGAGGGCCAGTCTTCGGACGCCTTCTTTGGGGTTCCGGATATATATCCGGTCCCGGCGATGCGCCATATTTCGGCTCCGCCCACTTGATATATTGACCCCTCGTGAGAACGGGGTACGAGGCAAAACAGTCTCTTCCACAGCGCAGAATGGGGCTTGATGCCCAGGAACAGCTCGCAAAGAGCTACGAAACTCGCGATGTGCAGAATAGAGGCGGGCGTGAGGTGATGAAGCTAGAGTCCGTAGAACTCCAAGACCCCCCGAAGAAATGGATGTATGGGAAATCCGAGCCCCCTTATTAGATAAGGGACGACGCACACCCGCTCCCCTTTTGAGGGACTAGGGGTGGCCTCCGCTTGCTTTCCACCTTTGTAGGTGGCCAGCCCAGCTCGAACCGGGACCATAAAGGCCGGAGGAAGGTATCCCTCCGCTTGGAGCGTCACCAGCTCGTTGTGCAGAACAGAACATCTCCTCCAATCTCCTGGCGGAGGGTTGGGAGCGCGAGAGGAGGAGCCGCGTCGACGGTCCATGATAGAATGGATTTTTGGTCAGAAGCGCTCCGATGAGTACTCGCGGAAGGAAGATGGTGTGATTTGGATCTGGATTCTTGCCTCTCTTATAGGCAGATTATTTGCGCAGCTAGGGGGTAAAATATAAAAATACCCTGGCCTTTTGCATTCGTGCAACACGTGGAAGAGGGCCATTATTGGGCGTGGAGGCCAAGGAGCGCAACATCTGTAAGGAAGCCGGACACTATTCGGCGAGCACATGGAATTTGGAGGAGAACCCGCCTTGCAACAACGAAGACAATATACGTGCCAGAATCGTCATCATTGAAGCCTAGTTCGGGGGCTACTGAGGGAGTCCTGGATTAGGGGGTGTCCGGATAGCCGGACTATCATCGTCGCCGGACTCCAAGACTTTGAGGATACAAGTTTGAAGACTTCGTCCCGTGTCCGGATGGGACTTTCCTTGGCGTGGAAGGCAAGCTTGGCAATATGGATATGTAGATCTCCTACCATTGTAACCGACTCTGTGTAACCCTAGCCCTCTCCGGTGTCTATATAAACCGGAGGGTCTTTAGTTCGTAGGAGGGACAACCATTACAACAATCATACCATAGGGTAGCTTCTAGGGTTTAGCCTCCTTGATCTCGTGGTAGATCCACTCTTGTACTACCCATATCATCAATATTAATCAAGTAGGAGTAGGGTTTTACCTCCATCGAGAGGGCCCGAACCTGGGTAAAAACATCGCGTCCCTTGTCTCCTGTTACCATCCGCCTACACACACAGTTCGGGACCCCCTACCCGAGATCCGCCGGTTTTGACACCGACACTGTGTGTTTATGACGGACACGTAAACGTACCCTAGGGATCGTCAATCGTGGAAATCGCTCTAGGACCCGAAAACGGTGAGTAATAATCCATGCAACGGACCAGAATTGGCCCAAATTGTGAGTGTTGATGACCGACATGTAAACGCACCTCGGGGTTCGTCAATCGTGGAAATCACTTCAGGACCATAAACTAAGTAATAGTCCAAGAAACGGGCCAGAATCGGCCCAAACTGCGAGTCTTGACGACCAACACATAGGCACACCTTGGGGTTCGACAACCATGGAAATCGTTTTGGGACCCCAAAACGGTGATTAATAGTCCACGAAACGGGTCAGAATCGACAAAACCGCGAGTGTTGATGACCAACACGTAAACGCACCCCGGGGTTCGTCAACCGTGGAAATAACTCCGGAATCCCCAAAATAGTGAGTAATAGTCCACGAAACGGGCCAGAATGGGCGAAAACTAATGGTGTTGATGACCGACACGTAAGTGCACCTTGGGGTTCAATAACTATGGAAATCGCTTCGGGACCCCAAAACGGTGAGTAATTGTCCACGAAGCGGGTCGGAATTGGCCAAAACTGTGAGTGTTTACGACGGACATGTAAACGTACCCTAGGGATCGTCAATCATGGAAATCGCTCTAGGACCCGAAATGGTGAGTAATAGTCCATGAAACGGACCAGAATTGGCCCAAATTGTGAGTGTTGATGACCGACACGTAAACGCACCCCGGGGTTTGTCAATCGTGGAAATCACTTCGGGACCACAAAACTGAGTAATAGTCCAAGAAACGAGCCAGAATCGGCCCAAACTGCGAGTCTTGATGACCAACACGCAAACACACATTGGGGTTCGACAACCATGCAAATCGCTTTGGGACCCCAAAACGGTGAGTAATAGTCCACGAAACGGGTCAAAATTGACAAAACCATGAGTGTTGATGACCGACTCGTAAACGCACTCCGGGGTTCATCAATCGTGGAAATTACTCCGGGTCCCCAAAACAGTGAAACAGTCCACGAAACGGCCAGAATCAGCCAAAACTGAGAGTGTTGGTGACCGACACGTAAGCGCACTTTGGGGTTTAACAACTATGGAAATCGCTTCGGGACCCCAAAACGGTGAGTAATAGTCCACTAAGTGGGTCAGAATTGGCCAAAACTGTGAGTGTTGTCTACGGACACGTAAACGCTCCCTAGGGATCGTCAATCGTGGAAATCGCTCTAGGACCCCAAAACGGTGAGTAATAGTCCACGAAACAGACCAGAATTTGTCCAAGTTGTGAGTGTTGATGACCGACACGTAAACGCAACCCGGGGTTCATCAATCTTGGAAATCACTTCGGGAGCACAGAACTGAGTAATAGTCCAAGAAACGGGCGAGAATCGGCCCAAACTGCGAGTCTTGACGACCAACACGTAAGCGCACCTTGGGGTTCGACAACCATGGAAATCGCTTTGGGACCCCAGAACGGTGAGTGAGGGAGTCCTGGACTAGGGGGTGCCCGGACAGCCGGACTATCATCGTCAGCCGGACTCCAAGACTATGAAGATACAAGATTGAAGACTTCGTCCCGTGTCCGGATGGGACTTTCCTTGGCGTGGAAGGCAAGCTTGGCGATACGGATATGTAGATCTCCTACCATTGTAACCGACTCTGTGTAACCCTAGCCCTCCCCGGTGTCTATATAAACCGGAGGGTTTTAGTCCGTAGGACACAACAACCATTACAACAATCATACCGTAGGCTAGCTTCTGGGGTTTAGCCTCCTTGATCTCGTGGTAGATCCACTCTTGTAATACCCATACCATCAATATTAATCAAGCAGGACGTAGGGTTTTACCTCCATCAAGAGGGCCCGAACCTGGGTAAAACATCGTGTCCCTTGTCTCCTGTTACCATCCGCCTAGATGCACAGTTCGGGACCCCCTACCCGAGATCCGCCGGTTTTGACACTAACATTGGTGCTTTCATTGAGAGTTCCTCTGTGTCATCACCGATAGGCTCGACGGCTTCTTCAATCAACAACAACGCTGTCCAGGGTGAGACTTTTCTCCACGGACAGATCTTCGTATTCGGCGGCTTCGCACTGCGGGCTAATTCACTTGGCCATCTGGAGCAGATCGAAAGCTACGCCCCTGGCCGTCAGGTCAGGTTCGGAAGCCTAAACTTCACGGCCGACATCCGCGGGGACTTGATCTTCGACGGACTCGAGCCACAACCGAGCGTGCCGCACTGTCACGATGGGCATGATCTAGCTCTGCCGCCGGACAGTGCCTTGGTGGCCGCACACGAATCCGCTCCGGCCCTCGGTCCGGAGCCGATCGCCCAGATCAAGGACCGGTGGCTGGACACCGCCTCGGGGGCTGCAACTTCCGCGGCGATGGAGCCGAACACTGACCTTGTCCCCTATAAAGCTCATGACTCTGAGGTGCCGGACTCCCTGCCGGACTCCGAACCTCCTGCGCCCCAGCCAATCGAATCCGATTGGGCGCCGATCATGGAGTTCACCGCTGCGGACATCTTTCAGCACTCGCCCTTTGGCGACATCCTAAATTCGCTAAAGCATCTCTCGCTATCCGGAGAGCCCTGGCCGGATTATGGCCAGGATGGTTGGGATGCGGACGACGAAGAAATTCAAAGCCCACCCACCTCCCACTTTGTAGCCACTGTCGATGATCTAACCGACATGCTAGACTATGACTCCGAAGACATCGACGGTATGGACGACGATGCCGGAGACGAACAAGAACCAACGCCCATAGGACACTGGAAGACCACCCCAACACATGATGTATATATGGTGGATACCCCAAAAGGAAGCGATAACGAGGACCAACGGGGCGCGGCAAAAGATAATCCCGCCGATAAACAACCAAAACGGCGACGCAGACGCCGCCCTAAGTCCCGCCTCGACAACAACAGCGCTCCTAATGACCAAGCAATAGAGCAGGGCAAACCAGTGGACGACGAACATGCAGCCAAGCAACCGTCCGAACAGGACGAGTCGGATAATCAATCCATGCCCGGCGAAACCAACAGTCCAGACGACCTCACGCCAGACACACCACCGGAGAATAAAAGCCTTCGGAAAAGACTCGTCGCCACTGCAAGAAGTTTGAAGAAGGAAAAACGGAAGCTCAGAACAGCGGAAGACATACTCAGAATGAGGTGGAGCAAAGTGCTCAAAACCGCAGACAAATACGGCAATGGCCATCAATCAAAGAGCTACCCGAAGCGCAAGCTGCTGCCAGAATTTGACGAGGAAGCCATAGAGCCCCCACAGTCAAAAAACAAAGAGGCCGCCTGGCCGGATAGACGGCCAGATGATAGGCCAAAATCTAAAGCGGCGCCGCACACAAGCCGACTCATGACCCTGGGAAAAACAGATGGCCCAGCCAGGTCCATTTACGGGCCAAAAAAGAGGGCCCCAGGAAGCAACACAACACGTCAAGTGTTCGAAGACAGCGGTACACCCAAATACAGGGGCGCCGCACACCCACTATGTTTCACCAATGAGGTGCTGGATCATGAATTCCCAGCAGGGTTTAAACCCATAAACATAGAGGCTTACGACGGAACAACAGACCCTGGAGTCTGGATAGAGGATTATATACTACACATACACATGGCTAGAGGAGATGATCTCCACGCCATAAAATATTTACCCCTCAAGCTCAAAGGGCCAGCCCGTCATTGGCTCAAAAGCCTCCCAGAAAACACTGTTGGAAGTTGGGAAGAGCTTGAGGACGCGTTTAGAGCAAATTTTCAAGGGACTTATGTCCGCCCTCCGGATGCAGACGATCTAAGTCATATAACTCAACAGCCCGGAGAGTCAGCGCGCAAATTCTGGAACAGGTTCCTTACTAAAAAGAACCAAATAGTCGACTGTCCGGACGCCGAAGCCTTAGCAGCTTTTAAACACAACGTCCGAGACGAATGGCTCGCCAGACACCTCGGCCAAGAGAAGCCGAGGACAATGTCCGCGCTAACAAGCCTCATGACCCGCTTTTGCGCGGGGGAAGATAGCTGGCTAGCAAGATGCAGCACCAGCGACCCGAGTACATCCGAGATTAGAGATGGAAACGGAAAATCACGGCGCAGAAAGGATCAGCGCCGGAATAAAGAAAAAAGCCCAAAGAATACGGCGGTCAACGCCGGATTCAAAAGCTCGCGGCCAAACAACAAAACACTGCCTCTTAAGGATAACAGTGATGAGCTATCCAACTTAAACAAAATTTTGGATCGAATATGTCAAATCCACAGTACCCCCGGAAGGCCTGCAAACCACACCCACCGAGATTGTTGGGTTTTCAAACAGTCCGGCCGACTCAACGCCGAACACAAGGGGCTCGACGCATCAAGCGAGGATGATGATAAATCCCACCAGCAGAGCACCGGAAAACAAAAGACTTTCCCACAAGAAGTCAAAGCAGTAAACTCACTTCATGTGATAATACGGAAAAACAATGCGGCACCCGCTAAGATGGGTCTCGCACGGTCCACCCCAGCGGAACCTCGAGATTGGATGTCAAAACCAATCACTTTTGACCACCTGGATTATTCCAAAAGTGTTCGAAATGCAGGATGGACTGCTCTGATATTGGATCCTATAATCGACGGACTACAATTTACAAAAGTCCTGATGGACGGAGGCAGCGATTTAAACCTGCTATATCCAAACACAATCCGCAAGTTGGGGATAGACCTTACTAAAATTCGACACAGCCGCACTTCCTTTAAAGGAGTGACGCCAGGCCCTTACGCCAAGTGCACAGGCTCCTTATTACTAGAAGTTGTGTTCGGGTCACCGAACAACTCCCGACGCGAAAAACTAATCTTTCATGTCGCCCATTCAAAAGTAGCTATCAAGCACTATTGGGACGTGAAGCTTTTGTCCGCTTCAACGCCATACCACATTACGCGTCTCTTACACTTAAAATGCCCGGTCCACGTGGCATCATTTCATTGCGAGGGTCATTTAAAGACCCCGGACACGGCTAGACGAGTCCGGCATAAATAAGCTAGGGGCTCCCTAGCCGCACACCCCTTCACAAGGGGCTGTGCGTACAAGCAACAATGAGCTGATATAGACTCCGCTTTACTTATTAATATTTTTCATATACTTTTTCTCGCACGATTTCCTTTCAAACTAAGTTCCTCTCTTTTTACAGATGAACAACGTGCACACCCGTCCAGGATAACGGCACAACGGAGACACAGGCGCAGACGTGCAGTAGGGACCCGTCGCAAGGATTCTTTTCAGATTAAGATCCTGCGTAAACCTTTTTTACTGTCTCTTGTTGCTATAATCCCCTGGTTTCTCATTATAACCAGAGTGGAGCCTGACGTTTTGGCATCGGCCGCGTCAGAGGACCTTGCCCGTACCTGGACACTAGGGGCTTAGGGCATTGTTCTGCCCATTATTATAAAGACCGAACACCTTAGGGAGTGTTCGGCGTCTCGAGTTAGGCCTTATATGCATCAGCTCCGAATCATGTCTTTGGTCAAATGTTGGGTTTGCCCGGCTCCTGTGTTTTGCTGCCTTACGTTCCGTATCATCGGCTAACGCGGCACCAGGAGAACTACTGCGATTGTGCCCCAGTTCGGCTGGGCGAGCACCTCAGTAGAGAAAGCCGAAAACTGACTGTCATGATACAGCGAGAGACTGGTCAACCACTCGATCGACCACCGGAATGTTTAGAATTCCTCCACTTTGACGAAGGACCGTTTCCCGGTCAGGCACACACATGCCCCGAATTCGGAGAGCGCGGTGCCCCCAGGGGCTATATCGTAGCCCCACCCTCGAACTCCAATGGCTAAGTGAAAGTGATAAAGCATCATAGTCCGGTTGCCTCATTTGCTACGCTACCACCTCCTCAACAGGACCGAGACGTCGGATTAAGTGTGACAATGCGCTATTTTTGTGAACACCCCCGCACCTTGTGCGTGGGGCTGAAGCCAAAGACTGCCATCTTTCAGGTTATACACACGTATACATAAAATGGCCGCATAGGAGATATTTCAATACTTGGAACGCACAAGTATAAAAAGCGATTACATCATAACCATTGTTTTACAAAATAAAATGTTTATTTGAACGTGACATTTTTCGAGCACTGCGACTCTATTACACGAGCACCACGCATAACTTCCCCAAAATAGTGCTCGGCGGGTAATTGGCTTTCGTCCGAGCCCTGGGTCGCAACAGCGGTGGAATCCATCTCTGTCCAATGTGTCTTCACACGGGCAAGGGCCATCCGCGCACCCTCTATGCAGGCCGACCGCTTCATCTCCTTGATATGCGGCACCGCCCCAAGAAACTCCTGCAATAAGCCAAAATAGCTCGTCAGCTTGGGCCTCTCCGGCCAGACATGAGTCACAATATCCGTCATGGCAAGTCCGGACAACCTATTCAGCTCAGCCCATTCGGCCAACCGATCGGTCAGCGGAAGTGAACGATCCGGACTATGGAATTGAGACCAAAATAGCTCTTCCGTCTTGTGATCCTTCTGACTCCGGAAGTGCACAACGGCATCCGCCGCACTCGCCGCTAAGTCCATATATGGATCCGCCGGACCCCACAGCTGGCCAAGCTGGGCATACTTTGGGTCCGTAAACCTGCGGCGTAGCAGAAAAGGCTTGCCAGCCACAATGTCTCTGGCCTGACGCAGCTCCTCCTTCATAGCCCGCATTGCAGAACGGGCATCCTTGGCTTCGGCGGTGGCCTTCCTCAGGCCTTCTCGCTCTGATAGGCGCTCCTTTTCAAGAGCCTCATTGCGGTCGGTAGCATCCTTCAATTTCATGGCCAACTCGGCCATCTCTTCCCTGCTTCGGCAGTGTGCAGCCCTTTCGGCTTCTAACTCTTCGGCCGCCCTCGAGGCAGCCGCATCACTCCTTCTGGCTTGCTCCTTGGCTTGAGCAAGTTCTGCCCGAAGGCTCTCCACAGCAGCAGCACCATCTGCGTCAAGCATAAACATTGTCAAGAGGTGGGCTTTAACTCGCTTAATAGGTGACTGCGGAGAGACAACTCACCTTGCGACTCGTCAAGTCGCTTGTTGACTAGCGCGATGTCTGCAACCGCAACATCGAGTTGCCGCATTAATTCAGCAACTCCATCAGTCCGGCTAGCCCCCGGACTATCCGCCACCTGCATAGGAAAGGCGACACTCAATACCCGCGATTTTGATCCTCGGCACGCTGTCGCTTTCGACAACCTACCGAGTCTCAGGGGCTACTATCTATACAGGGCGCACTTTCATGTGCAAAACTGTCAAAAAGGTGCGTCGTTTTTACGTACCTCAAACCCCGCCAGCAAACTCCTGACGGCATTATGCAATCCGCTTTCGGAGGACGAAATCCTTCCAATCACCATGCTCATCAATGCACGGTGATCTTCTGAGACGGACGCCCTCTCAAGCAGATCCTTCAGCTCCCCCGGCCAAACACTAGTCGGCGCCGAACTCTTCGGCTCTGCCGGGCTCGGGGATACCCTCCGTGACGACACTTCAGGCTCGTCCACCCTATCCGATGGCGCAGCAGACGGAGGCGTCTCGCTCTCCATCATCTCCGGACGAAGATCCCCTGAAGACAAGCTCATCTGAGAAGGTCGCAGATCCGAACTACAAGGTAAAAATTTCGGTTATCCTCAGAAGCACAAATAGGGATGTTTCTTATTAATGAACTCCCCTTTTTTTACTCACGGCTCGCTGGAGGGCTAATTCTTTAGAGAAGACTGTGCGGCCGGGGCCTCCCCGGACGCAGGACCCTCTGGTGAAGATTTCTTCCCCCGCTTAGGGGCTTTGGCCTCCGGGTTTTCAGAGGCGGTCCTCTTCTCCCGCTGGAGGGAGGGATTCTCGATCCCCCCTTCCTCAAGCGCCCCCTTGGGCGGGGTGATAGCTCCTCTATTTTCCCCTTCGCCTTCTTCTGAAGGCGCGACCTCCAACATTCTGACCAGCACGGGCTCCGGTGCGGTCTCTGGGAGGGGGGCCGGACACCGTATCAGCTTTGCTTGCGCTATCCACTCCTGTTGAAGGATAACGGGTTAAAAGGCGAATTGTAGAAAGGCAAACAAACGGTGCGTCCGAACACTGAGCTACTTACTTGAGTATCCGGGCGATTGCAGCTTAGGCCGGCATCCTCGGTCAATTCCGGACACGCCGCCTGCGGTCCGAAGAATAACTTGTACATCTCCACGGGTGTCGTACCCATGAAGTGTTGGAGAATCCGTGGCCCCTCCGGATTGAACTCCCATAGCCGGAGAGGACGGCGTTTGCAGGGCAGGAGACGCCTAATTAGCATAACCTGCATCACCACGACCAGATCGACCTCCCTCGCCTGGAGGTCTCGAATCCGGCCCTGCAATAGGGGCACGTCTTTTGACGGCCCCCAATTGAGCCCTTGGTTGACCCACGACATCAACCGTCGTGGAGGTCCCGAGCGGAATGGAGGCGGCGGCTTCTGCCTGCTGCCCTTTGGAGCGGTGATATAGAACCACTCCTGCTGCCACAAGCCGAGCTCCTCTTGGAAGGAGCCCTCGGGCCACGGGGCATCGGCCCTCCTGCTTATGGCCGCCCCGCCGCACTCTGCTTGACGCCCCCCGATCATCTTCGGCTCCATATTGAAGGTCTTCAGCCACAGGCCGAAGTGGGGGGTGACGCAGAGGAAGGCTTCGCAGACGACGATGAATGTGGAGATTTGGAGGATGGACTCCGGAGCCAAGTCGTGGAATTCCATCCCATAGTAAAACATGAGCTCTCTCACAAAAGGATCCGTCGGGAAGCCTAAACCCCGACGGAGGTGGGATACAAAGACGACATACTCGCCGGGCTCGGGGGTGGGAATGGCCTGCCCTTCGGCGGGCAACCTGTGCGAGATCTCGTAGGACAGGTACTTGGCTTCTCGCAGCTTTAGCACGTCCTCCTCTGTAATGGAGGAGGGCATCCACCGGCCCTGAAGGTCGGAGCCGGACATTACTGAAGGTCCGAAGCGCTCGAATCTAGGGCTCTGGGTGTTGGAACTTGGAGCGAGGAGAAGATTTGGTGGAAGATTGAAGAAAAGGAACGAGCCTTGGTCCTATTATAAAGAGGGAGAATACCAAGAGCCGTCTCCGTGACCGTTCGGGACTCGCCTTCGATAGAGGAGGCGTGGCGACAGGCGCGGTTGGGTTACCCACGTCCGTATTGATGAGAATCCCAGAATAAGGGGAACACGATCTCTGCTTCGCCAAGACGTGCCAAGGAAACAGCTTCGCTAAACGTGCTGAGGCGGTATAATAAAAAACGATTCAAGTAAAGGCTTGGTAGTGGTGTGAAGTCATGCCGCAAAATACGTCAGCAGATTGAAATTGTGTATATATTATTCTCTCTACGGTGGAACGTGGAATTTATTTTGCAGAGCCGGACACTATCCTGGTGTTCACAAATCTTCTCTGGATTATTCAAAGGAGGAACCCGCCTTGCAATGCCGAACATTATGCGCGCCGGACTTATCGTCATTGAAGCCTGGTTCAGGGGCTACTGAGGGAGTCCTGGACTAGGGGGTGTCCGGACAGCCGGACTATCATCGTCAGCCGGACTCCAAGACTATGAAGATACAAGACTGAAGACTTCGTCCCGTGTCCGGATGGGACTTTCCTTGGCGTGGAAGGCAAGCTTGGCGATACGGATATGTAGATCTCCTACCATTGTAACCGACTCTGTGTAACCCTAGCCCTCCCTGGTGTCTATATAAACCGGAGGGTTTTAGTCCGTAGGACACAACAACCATTACAACAATCATACCGTAGGCTAGCTTCTAGGGTTTAGCCTCCTTGATCTCATGGTAGATCCACTCTTGTAATACCCATACCATCAATATTAATCAAGCAGGATGTAGGCTTTTTCTCCATCAAGAGGGCCCGAACCTGGGTAAAACATCGTGTCCCTTGTCTCCTGTTACCATCCGCCTAGACGCACAGTTCGGGACCCCCTACCCGAGATCCGCCGGTTTTGACACCGACAGTGAGTAATAGTCCACGAAACGGGTCAGAATCGACAAAACCGCGAGTGTTGATGACCGACATGTAAACGCACCCCGAGGTTCGTCAATCGTGGAAATCACTCCGGGACCCCAAAACAGTGAGTAATTGTCCATGAAGCGGGCCAGAATCGGCCAAAGCTGAGAGTGTTGATGACCGACACGTAAACGCACCTTGGGGTTCAACAACTATGCAAATCGCTTCGGGACCCTGAAACGGTGAGTAATAGTCCACAAAACGGGTCAGAATTGGCCAAAACTATGAGTGTTGACGACGGACACGTAAATGCACCCTAGGGATCGTCAATCATGGAAATCGCTCTGGGACTCCAAAACGATGAGTAATAGTCCACGAAACAGACCAGAATTGAACCAAATTAGACGTGTTGATGACCGACACGTAAACGCACCCCAGGGTTCGTCAATCGTGGAAATCACTTCGGGACCACAAAACTGAGTAATAGTCCAAGAAAGGGGCCAAAATCGTCCCAAACTGCGAGTCATGACGACCAACACGTAAGGACGCCTTGCGGTTCGACAACCATGGAAATCGCTTTGGGACCCCAAAAAGGTGGGTAATAGTCCATGAAACTGGTCTGAATCGAAAAAAACTGTGAGTGTTGATGACTAACACGTAAACGCACCCCGGGGTTCGTCAATCATGGAAATCACTCCGGGACCCCAAAACAGTGAGTAATACTCCACTAAACGGGTCATAATCGGCCAAAACCGAGAGTGTTGATGACCAACACATAAGCCCATCATGGGGTTCAAAATTGCTTCGGGACCCCAAAACAGTGAGTAATAAGTCCACGAAGCGGGTCAGAATTGGCCAAAACTGTGAGTGTTGACGACGGACACGTAAACGCACCCTAGGGATCGTCAATCGTGGAAATCGCTTTGGGACTCCAAAACGGTGAGTAATAGTCCACGAAATAGACCAGAATTGGCCCAAATTGCGAGTGTTGATGACCGACACGTAAACGTACCCCGGGGTTCGTCAATCATGGAAATCACTTCGGGACCACAAAACTGAGTAATATTCCAAGAAACGGGCGAGAATCGGCCCAAACTGCGAGTCTTGACGACCAACACGTAGGCACACCTTGGGGTTCGACAACCATGGAAATTGTTTTGGGACCCTAAAACGGTGATTAATAGTCCACGAAATGGGTCAGAATTGACAAAACTGCGAGTGTTGATGACCAACACGTAAACGCACCCCGGGGTTCATCAACCGTGGAAATCACTCCGGAATCCCAAAAACAGTGAGTAATAGTCCACGAAACGGGCCAGAATCGGCCAAAACTGATAGTGTTGATGACCGACACGTAAGTGCACCTGGGGGTTCAATAACTATGGAAATCGCTTCGGGACCCCAAAACGGTGAGTAATTGTCCATGTAGCGGGTCAGAATTGGCCAAAACTATGAGTGTTTACGACGGATACGTAAACGTACCCTAGGGATCGTCAATCGTGGAAATCGCTCTAGGACCCGAAAACGGTGAGTAATAGTCCATGAAGCGGACCAGAATTGGCCCAAATTGTGAGTGTTGATGACCGACAGTAAACGCACCCCGGGGTTCGTCAATCATGGAAATCACTTCGGGACCACAAAACTGAGTAATAGTCCAAGGAACGGGCCAGAATCGACCCAAACTGCGAGCCTTGACGACCAACACGTAGGCACACCTTGGGGTTCGACAACCATGGAAATCGTTTTGGGACCCGAAAACGGTGATTAATAGTCCACGAAACGGGTCAAAATCGAAAAAACCGCGAGTGTTGATGAGCAACACGTAAACGGACCCCTGGGTTCGTCAATCGTGGAAATCACTCCGGAATCCTCAAAACAGTGAGTAATAGTCCATGAAACGGGCCAGAATGGGCCAAAACTAATAGTGTTGATGACCGACACGTAAGCGCACCTTGGGGTTCAATAACTATGGAAATCGCTTCGGGACCCCAAAATGGTGAGTAATTGTCCACGAAGCAGGTCAGAATTGGCCAAAACTATGAGTGTTTACGACGGACATGTAAACGTACCCTAGGGATCGTCAATCATGGAAGTCGCTGTAGGACCCGAAAACGGTGAGTAATAGTCCATGAAACGGACCAGAATTGGCCCAAATTGTGAGTGTTGATGACCGACACGTAAACGCACCCCAGGGTTCGTCAATCGTGGAAATCACTTCGGGAGCACAAAACTGAGTAATAGTCCAAGAAACGGGCCAGAATCAGCCCAAACTGCGACTCTTGACGACCAACACGTAATCACACATTGGGGTTCGACAACCATGAAAATCGTTGTGGGACCCCCAAAACGGTGAGTAATAGTCCACGAAACGGGTCAGAATTGACAAAAACCGGGATTGTTGCTGACCGACATATAAGCGCACCCCAGGGTTCGTCAATCGTGGACATCACTCCAGGACCCCAAAACAGTGAGTAATAGTCCATGAAAGGGGCCAAAATTGGCCAAAACTGGAGTGTTGATGACCAACACGTAAGCGCACATTGGGGTTCAACAACTATGGAAATCAATTCGGGACCCCAAAATGGTGAGTAATAGTCCACGGAGCGGGACAGAATTGGCCAAAACTGTGAGTGTTGACGACGGACACGTAAACGCACCCTAGGGATCGTCAATCGTGGAAATCGCTCTGGGACCGCAAAACGGTGAGTAATAGTCCATGAAACAGGCCAGAATTGGCCCAAATTGTGAGTGTTTATAACCGACATGTAAACGCACGCCAAGGTCCGTCAATGGTGGAAATCACTTCGGGACCACAAAACTGAGTAATAGTCCAAGAAACGAGCCAGAATCGGCCCAATCTGTGAGTCTTGATGACCAACACGTAAAAACACATTGGGGTTCGACAACCATGGAAATCGCTTTGGGACGCCAAACCGGTGAGTAACAGTCCACGAAATGGGTCAGAATCGACAAAACCGTGAGTGTTGATGACAGACTCGTAAGCGCACTCCGGGGTTCATCAATCGTGGAAATCACTTTGGGTCCCCAAAACAGGGAGTAACCGTCCACGAAACGGCCAGAATCGGCCAAAACTGAGAGTGTTGATGACCGACACGTAAGCGCACTTTAGGGTTTAACAACTATGGAAATCGCTTCGGGACCTCGAGATGGTGAGTAATAGTCCACGAACCGGGTCAGAATTGGCCAAAATTGTGAGTGTTGTCTACGGACACGTAAACGCACCCTAGGGATCATCAATCGTGGAAATCGCTCTAGGACCCAAAAACGGTGAGTAATAGTCCACGAAACAGACCAGAATTGGTCCAAATTGTGAGTGTTGATAACCGACACGTAAATGCAACCCGGGGTCCATCAATCGTGAAAATCACTTCGGGAGCACAGAACTGAGTAATAGTCCAAGAAACGGGCGAGAATCAGCCCAAACTGCGAGTCTTGACGACCAACACGTAAGCACACCTTGGGGTTCCACAACCATGGAAATCGCTTTGGGACCCCAAAACGGTGAGTAATAGTCCACGAAACGGGTCAGAATCGACAAAAATCGTCAGTGTTGATGACCGACACGTAAACGCACCCGGTGGTTTGTCAATCGTGGAAATCACTCCGGGACCCCAAAACAGTGAGTAATTGTCCATGAAGCGGGCCAGAATCGGCCAAAATTGAGAGTGTTGAAGACCAACACGTAAGCGCACCTTGGGGTTCAACAACTATGGACATCGCTTCGGGACCCCAAAATGGTGAGTAATAGTCCACGAAGCGGGTCAGAATTGGCCAAAACTGTGAGTGTTGACGACGGACACGTAAACGCACCCTAGGGATCGTCAATCGTGGAAAACGCTCTGGGACCCTGAAACGGTGAGTAATAGTCCACGAAACAGACCAGAATTGTCCCAAATTGTGAGTGTCGATGACCAACACGTAAACGCACCCCGGGGTCCATCAATCGTAGAAATCACTTCGGGACCACAAAAACTGAGTAATAGTCCATGAAACGGGTGAGAATCGGCCCAAACTGCGAGTCTTGACGACCAACACATAGGCACACCTTGGGGTTCGACAACCATGGAAATCGTTTTGGGACCCCAAAACGGTGATTAATAGTCCACGAAACGGGTCAGAACCGACAAAACCGCGAGTGTTGATGACCAACACGTAAACGCACCCCGGGGTTCGTCAACCATGGAAATAACTCCGGAATCCCCAAAACAGTGAGTAATAGTCCACGAAACGGGCCAGAATGGGCCAAAACTAATAGTGTTGATGACCGACACGTAAACGCACCTTGGGGTTCAACAACTATGGAAATCGCTTCGGGACCCCAAAATGGGGAGTAATAGTCCACGGAGCGGGACAGAATTGGCCAAAACTGCGAGTGTTGACGACGGACACGTAAACGCACCCTAGGGATCGTCAATCGTGGAAATCGCTCTGGGACCGCAAAACGGTGTGTAATAGTCCACGAAACAGGCCAGAATTGGCCCGAATTGTGAGTGTTTATAACCGACACGTAAACGCACGCTGGGGTTCGTCAATGGTGGAAATCACTTCGGGACCACAAAACTGAGTAATAGTCCAAGAAACGAGCCAGAATCGGCCCAAACTGCGAGTCTTGACGACCAACACGTAAACACACATTGGGGTTCGACAACCATGGAAATGGCTTTGGGACCCCAAAACGGTGAGTAATAGTCCACGAAACGGGTCAGAATCGACAAAACCATGAGTGTTGATGACCGACTCGTAAACGTACTCCGGGGTTCATCGATCGTGGAAATCACTCCGGGTCCCCAAAACAGTGAGTAACAGTCCACGAAACGGCCAGAATTAGCCAAAACTGAGAGTGTTGATGACCGACACGTAAGCGCACTTTGGGGTTTAACAACTATGGAAATCGCTTCGGGACCCCAAAACGGTGAGTAATAGTCCACTAAGTGGGTCAGAATTGGCCAAAACTGTGAGTGTTGTCTACGGACACATAAACGCTCCCTAGGGATCGTCAATCGTGGAAATCGCTCTGGGACCCCAAAACGGTGAGTAATAGTCCACGAAACAAACCAGAATTGGTCCAAATTGTGAGTGTTGATGACCAACACGTAAACGCAACCCGGGGTTCATCAATCTTGGAAATCACTTCGGGAGCACAGAACTGAGTAATAGTCCAAGAAACAGGCGAGAATCGGCCCAAACTGCGAGTCTTGACGACCAACACGTAAGCACACCTTGGGGTTCGACAACCATGGAAATCATTTTGGGACCCCAAAACGGTGATTAATAGTCCACGAAACGGGTCAGAATCAACAAAACCGCGAGTGTTGATGACCAACACGTAAACGCACCTCGGGGTTCGTCAACCGTGGAAATAACTCTGGAATCCCCAAAACAGTGAGTAATAGTCCACGAAACGGGCCAGACTGGGCCAAAACTAATAGTGTTGATGACTGACACGTAAGCGCACCTTGGGGTTCAATAACTATGGAAATCACTTCGGGACCCCCAAACGGTGAGTAATTGTCCACGAAGCGGGTCAGAATTGGCCAAAACTATGAGTGTTGACGACGGACACGTAAACGCACCCTAGGGATCGTCAATCGTGGAAATCGCTTTGGGACTCCAAAATGGTGATTAATAGTCCATGAAATGGGTTAGAATCGACAAAACCGCGAGTGTTGATGACCAACACGTAAACGCATCCCGGGTTTTGTCAATCGTGGAAATCACTCCGGAATCCCCAAAACAGTGAGTAATTGTCCATGAAGGGGGGCCAGAATCGGCCAAAACTGAGAGTGTTGATGACCGACATGTAAGCGCACCTTGGGGTTCAACAACTATGCAAATCGCTTCGGGACCCTGAAACGGTGAGTAATAGTCCACGAAGCGGGTCAGAATTGGCCAAAACTATGAGTGTTGACGACGGACACGTAAACGCACCCTAGGGATCGTCAATCGTGGAAATCGCTCTGGGACCCCAAAACGATGAGTAATAGTCCACGCAACAGACCAGAATTGAACCAAATTATGAGTGTTGATGACCAACACGTAAACGCACCCCGGGGTTCGTCAATCGTGGAAATCACTTCAGGACCACAAAACTGAGTAATAGTCCAAGAAAGGGGCCAGAATCGGCCCAAACTGCGAGTCTTGACGACCAACACGTAAGGACGCCTTGCGGTTCGACAACCATGGAAATCGCTTTGGGACCCCAAAAAGGTGGGTAATAGTCCACGAAACTGGTCAGAATCGAAAAAAACTGTGAGTGTTGATGACTGACACGTAAACGCACCCTAGGGTTCGTCAATCATGGAAATCACTCCGGGACCCCAAAACAGTGAGTAATACTCCACTAAACGGGTCATAATCGGCCAAAACCGAGAGTGTTGATGAGCAACACATAAGCCCATCATGGGGTTCAAAATCGCTTCGGGACCCCAAAACAGTGAGTAATAAGTCCACGAAGCGGGTCAGGATTGGCCAAGACTATGAGTGTTGACGACGGACACGTAAACGCACCCTAGGGATCGTCAATCGTGGAAATCGCTTTGGGACTCCAAAATGGTGAGTAATAGTCCACGAAACAGACCAGAATTGGCCCAAATTGTGAGTGTTGATGACCGACACGTAAACGTACCCCGGGGTTCGTCAATCATGAAAATCACTTCGGGACCACAAAACTGAGTAATAGTCCAAGAAACGGGCGAGAATCGGCCCAAACTGCGAGTCTTGACGACCAACACGTAGGCACACCTTGGGGTTCGACAACCATGGAAATCGTTTTGGGACCCCCAAAACGGTGATTAATAGTCCACGAACGGGTCAGAATCGACAAAACCGCGAGTGTTGATGACCAACACGTAAATGCACCCCGGGGTTCGTCAATCGTGGAAATCACTCCGGAATCCCAAAAACAGTGAGTAATAGTCCACGAAACGGGCCAGAATCGGCCAAAACTGATAGTGTTGATGACCGACACGTAAGCGCACCTTGGGGTTCAACAACTATGTAAATCGCTTCGGGACCCCAAAACGGTGAGTAATTGTCCATGTAGCGGGTCAGAATTGGCCAAAATTGTGAGTGTTTACGACGGATACGTAAACGTACCCTAGGGATCGTCAATCGTGGAAATCGCTCTAGGACCCGAAAACGGTGAGTAATAGTCCATGAAACGGACCAGAATTGGCCCAAATTGTGATTATTGATGACCGACACGTAAACGCACCCCGGGGTTCGTCAATCATGGAAATCACTTCGGGACCACGAAACTGAGTAATAGTCCAAGAAACGGGCCAGAATCGATCCAAACTGCGAGCCTTGACGACCAACACGTAGGCACACCTTGGGGTTCGACAACCATGGAAATCGATTTGGGACCCCAAAATGGTGATTAATAGTCCACGGAACGGGTCAAAATCGACAAAACCGCGAGTATTGATGACCAACACGTAAACGCACCCCTGGGTTCGTCAACCGAGGAAATAACTCCGGAATCCCCAAAACAGTGAGTAATAGTCCATGAAACTGGCCAGAATGGGCCAAAACTAATAGTGTTGATGACCGACATGTAAGCGCGCCTTGGGGTTCAATAACTATGGAAATCGCTTCGGGACCCCAAAACGGTGAGTAATTGTCCACGAAGCGGGTCAGAATTGGCCAAAACTATGAGTGTTTACGAGGACATGTAAACGTACCCTAGGGATCTTCAATCGTGGAAATCGCTCTAGGACCCGAAAACGGTGAGTAATAGTCCATGAAACGGACCAGAATTGGCCCAAATTGTTTGTGTTGATGACCGACACGTAAATGCACCTCAGGGTTCGTCAATTGTGGAAATCACTTCGGGACCGCAAAACTGAGTAATGGTCCAAGAAACGGGCCAGAATCAGCCCAAACTGCGAGTCTTGACGACCAACACGTAAGCACACCTTGGGGTTCGACAACCATGAAAATCGCTGTGTTGACAAAAACCGGGAGTGTTGCTGACCGACATATAAGCGCACCCCAGGGTTCGTCAATCGTGGACATCACACCAGGACCCCAAAACAGTGAGTAACAGTCCATGAAACGGGCCAGAATTGGCCAAAACTGGAGTGTTGATGACCGACACGTAAGCGCACATTGGGGTTCAACAACTATGGAAATCACTTCGGGACCCCAAAATGGTGAGTAATAGTCCACGGAGCAGGACAGAATTGGCCAAATATGCGAGTGTTGACGACGGACACGTAAACGCACCCTAGGGATCGTCAATCGTGGAAATCGCTCTGGGACCGCAAAACGGTGAGTAATTTTCCATGAAACAGGCCAGAATTGGCCCAAATTGTGAGTGATTATAACCGACACATAAACGCACGCCGGGGTTCGTCAATGGTGGAAATCACTTCGGGACCACAAAAATGAGTAATAGTCCAAGAAACGAGCCAGAATCGGCCCAAACTGCGAGTCTTGACGACCAACACGTAAACACACATTAGGGTTCGACAACCATGGAAATCGCTTTGGGACGCCAAACCGGTGAGTAACAGTCCATGAAACGGGTCAGAATCGACAAAACCGTGAGTGTTGATGACCGACTCGTAAACGCACTCCAGGGTTCATCAATCATGGAAATCACTCTGGGTCCCCAAAACAGGGAGTAACCGTCCACGAAACGGCCAGAATCGGCCAAAACTGAGAGTGTTGATGACCGACACGTAAGCGCACTTTAGGGTTTAAAAACTATGGAAATCGCTTCGGGACCCCGAAATGGTGAGTAATAGTCCACGAACCGGGTCAGAATTGGCCAAAATTGTGAGTGTCGTCTTCGGACACGTAAACGCACCCTAGGGATCGTCAATCGTGGAAATCGCTCTAGGACCCCAAAACGGTGAGTAATAGTCCACGAAACAGACCAAAATTGGTCCAAATTGTGAGTGTTGATGACCGACACGTAAACGCAACCCGGGGTTCATCAATCGTGGAAATCACTTCGGGAACACAGAACTGAGTAATAGTCCAAGAAACGGGCGAGAATCGGCCCAAACTGCGAGTCTTGAAAACCAACACGTAAGCACACCTTGGGGTTCGACAACCATGGAAATCGCTTTGGGACCTCAAAACGGTGAGTAATAGTCCACGAAACGGGTCAGAATCGACAAAAATCGTCAGTGTTGATGACCGACACGTAAACGCACCCGATGGTTTGTCAATCGTGGAAATCACTCCGGGACCCCAAAACAGTGAGTAATTGTCCATGAAGCGGGCCAGAATCGGCCAAAATTGAGAGTGTTGAAGACCAACACGTAAGCGCACCTTGGGGTTCAACAACTATGGAAATCGCTTCGGGACCCCAAAACGGTGAGTAATTGTCCACGAAGCGGGTCAGAATTGGCCAAAACTGTGAGTGTTGACGACGGACACGTAAACGCACCCTAGGGATCGTCAATCATGGAAAACACTCTGGGACCCTGAAACGGTGAGTAATAGTCCACGAAACAGACCAGAATTGGCACAAATTGTGAGTGTTGATGACCGACACATAAATGCACCCCGGGGTTCATCAATCGTGGAAATCACTTTGGGACCACAAAAACTGAGCAATAGTCCATGAAACGGGTGAGAATCGGCCCAAACTGCGAGTCTTGACGAACAACACATAGGCACACCTTGGGGTTCGACAACCATGGAAATCATTTTGGGACCCCAAAACGGTGATTAATAGTCCACGAAACGGGTCAGAATCGACAAAACCGCGAGTGTTGATGACCAACACGTAAACGCACCCCGGGGTTCGTCAACCGTGGAAATAACTCCGGAATCCCCAAAACAGTGAGTAATAGTCCACGAAACGGGCCAGAATCGGCCAAAACTAATAGTGTTGATGACCGACATGTAAGCGCACCTTGGGGTTCAATAACTATGGAAATCGCTTCGGGACCCCAAAACGGAGAGTAATTGTCCACGAAGCGGGTCAGAATTGGCCAAAACTGTGAGTGTTTACGACGGACATGTAAACATACCCTAGGGATCGTCAATCGTGGAAATCGCTCTAGGACCCGAAAAAGGTGAGTAATAGTCCATGAAACGGACCAGAATTGGCCCAAATTGTGATTGTTGATGACTGACACGTAAACGCACCCCAGGGTTTGTCAATCGTGGAAATCACTTCGGACCATAAAACTGAGTAATAGCCCAAGAAACAGGCCAGAATAGGCCCAAACTGCGAGTCTTGACGACCAACACGTAAGCACACCTTAGGATTCGACAACCATGAAAATCGCTGTGGGACCCCCAAAACATTGAGTAATAGTCCACGAAACGGGTCAGAATTGACAAAAACCAGGAGTGTTGCTGACCGACACATAAACGCACCCCGGGATTCGTCAATCGTGGACATCACTCCAGGACCCCAAAACAGTGAGTAATAGTCCATGAAACGGGCCAGAATTGGCCAAAACTGGAGTGTTGATGACCGACACGTAAGCGCACCTTGGGGTTCAACAACTATGGAAATCGCTTCGGGACCCCAAAATGGTGAGTAATAGTCCACGGAGCGGGATAGAATTGGCCAAAACTGCGAGTGTTGACGACGGACACGTAAACGCACCCTAGGGATCGTCAATCGTGGAAATCGCTCTGGGACCGCAAAACGGTGAGTAATAGTCCACAAAACAGGCCAGAATTGGCCCAAATTGTGAGTGTTTATGTCAGGACCCCGACTCGATGTCACATCGATCTAGCCGGTAACACCTCATATCACTTTGCGGCCTCACGCACGGTATCCCCACGGGTGTCGCCTTACCTTTGCCCGGGACCGTTTGCGCCTTTTGGCTCACGTATATGATAGTGTCGCTAGCATCCATATGATAAGGAGCCCGGGCTGACATGACTAGTCGTAAACCCAAAGTGGCACAGACTTACAGGGACAGGCATCCATGACCCAGCTTCGAACGTGTCGGTCATCAGCAAGTGGGTCCGGGCTGTAGCACTGGGCTAGCAGGACTCCGGTACTCAAAGCGTGACATTTCCCCGAAGGGACAGACACAGGAACGAAGAAGGACACATGCCGGCCAGCCTAAGTGTTCCGGAGCAGTAGCAAGCTACCATGGCTCAGTGGAAACACTAGGAGACATTTCCCGGTAAGAGAGGCTACTAAAGATAAACAACTAGATGGTCAGATCCCACACATACCAAGCATTTCAATAACATACGCACAATATGCTCGATATGTGCAATACAACATGGCATCACAAAATGACTCTACTACTCAAGTAGTTTATTCAATAGGCTCCGAGGAGCGAGATATTACAAACATGGGTCTCGTGACCCAACACTCAGAGCATACAAGTCAAAGCACAAGCGGAAGCTATCATGTCTGAGTACAGACAACTATAAATGAAAAGGCTGAGAAGCCTGACTATCTACCAGATCCTGCCGAGGGCACAAGATCGTAGCTGAGGTATCAAGCTAAACGTCGAAGTCCACGTGAAACTACTAGCGAGACCGAAGTCTCTCTGCAAAAACATAAAATAGGCAAACGTGAGTACAAATGTACCCAGCAAGACTTACATCAGAACTATCTACATATGCATCATTATCAACAAAGGGGATGGTAGGGTTTGACTGCAGCAAGCCAGCTTTGACTCGGTGGCTATCCTAAACTACGACTGCAAGCGACTCTTTTGAGGTGGCGCACACGAGTCCACATATTCACCATATCAATACACCACTATGGATCCGCTCCCGTCTCCCTACGAGAACGCCATCCATAGCACTCACGCT
Source organism: Triticum aestivum (assembly GCF_018294505.1). Lineage (NCBI taxonomy): Eukaryota > Viridiplantae > Streptophyta > Magnoliopsida > Poales > Poaceae > Triticum > Triticum aestivum. The sequence continues at coordinate 524,100,613 of NC_057804.1, read as the reverse complement.
TATCTTGCGTATTTTAGAGTATCCACTTTCACTTGTCTATGAACTGATATAAGCAACCCAGAAGTCCTTTACCGCGGACACGGCTATTCGAATAGATGATGTTAACCCTGCAGGGGTGTACTTCTTCATACATGTTTCCACCACTTAGCGTCTGCACACGACATGTGCTCGGCAGACTTCAAGCGAAAGCCGATGTGGGTGTAGACCACGACCTACCTAAACACTTAAGTCTCTAGTCCAGGTTTATCGCCTATTCAGGTTCCATCCGCAGGGAGTCCGGCCGAGGTTTCCCATACGGCCCCGAACGATGTGAACAGGGTTCCCGAGATACCTAACGGGTATTCGGTACACCCGGCCACGTACCTACCGCATCACAGCCCACCCCTACGGTCGGCGCTGTCCACGGCCTCCAGTAGGCTACAAACACCAGAAACTACTTGCAACTCCTGGACAGAGGACTAGGGTGAATAAGAAGTCGAGCGGGGTCATATTTCAGGGCCCAATGTATGGTAGTAGCTGAATCATGGATCACAAACACAGAACTCAGTTCCTGAGGACGGCTTCAATGAGACAACCCACCATGTACTCCTACATGGCCTCTCACCGCTACCTTTTACCAAATCGTGTTCACACACTTAGCTCACACACAGTAGGACATGTTCACCCGCCTCTGATTCATCCCCGATGAATCAGACCTGACTCAACTCTAAGCAGTAGCAGGCATGACAAGCAAGCATGAATGAGTAGGCACAACAGGGCTCAAACAACTCCTACTCATGCTAGTGGGTTTCATCTATTTACTGTGGCAATGACAGGTCATGCAAAGGATAAGGGGGTTCAACTACCGCAGCATGTAACAGTTGAATCGGTGTTGTCCTAATGCAGTAAAAGAGAGCAGGAGCGAGAGGGTAGGATTGTATCGGAATGAACAAGGGGGTTTTGCTTGCCTGGCACTTCTGAAGATAACATTGAGTCTTCATCAGTGTCAACGATCACATCATCGGTATCACGTCTATCGAGAGGGGACAAATACCGGCAACACAGAAGGGAACACAATCAATGCAATGCACAATATGATGCATGATCATGACATGGCAAAATGAATGTGTCTTGGGCTAATGCAACTAGCAACAGATTAAATGAAGTCGGTTTGAATCCAAGATTCAAATTCAAACTCCATATGTGGTTATTTAAATGTCATTCACTTCATTTGCCCTAAACAGTAGTGATAAGTTGTTCTAACATGCATGAAAATGGTACAGATGGATTCCTTGAATTTTTCTGATAATTTTTCATATATAAATTATTTAATTTGGAGTTACGATTAATTTTCTATGATTTATTGAAGTTTAGAATATATTCTGGAATTATAAATCATTTCCTAATTTATTTTAATTCCAGAAATACTTTACTGCGTCAGCATGACGTATTAGTGACGTCAGCAGGTCAACAGGGCGCCTCCAGGTCAAACCTGACCAGTGGGGTCCACTGGTCAGTGACCCATGGCTGTTTAGTGTCAATGGCAGGTGGGGCCGGGTCAAAGGCCACGTCAGCAGGGTCAAAACTGACGGGTGGGGCCACTGGATTAGTTTAAAACTAAACAGAAACTAATCTATACTTAATTAGTAGGTGGGGCCCTGCTGTCAGTGTCACGATTAATTAACAGAATTGATTAACTTTAAATTAATCCTAAACTAGAATTAGCCAGGGTCGGGCCCACATGTCATTGACCCAGGGGAGGTCAAACCCCCTGGTCGACTGGGCTAATGCGCCGGCGTTTAGCCGCCGGCGATAGCAAACACGGCGGAGGGGCTCGGGATCGCCGCTCCGGCGACCATTCGGGCGGCGGAGACCACCCACGCGAAGCCCAGACTCGCGCGCGTCTGGTAGTGCAAGTGGGAGGAGCTGGGGTGGCCGGAGCTGCCGGCGGCGAGCTCTTTGGCGGCTGCCGGAGCTACGGTTTCGGGCGGCTTAGCGCTATGGTGCACAAGAGGACGAGCTGGTGGCGGCATTAGCTTGCTAGCACTTGCGCGCATCCATTTGTAGCATCGAGAGGGTGAGACGGGGCCTGAGTCGAGCGCAGCGTCGACTTCGGCGGCGGCCGGAGTTCGGGGGTTCGCGGGACCGGCGCTATGGTGCATGGGAGGAGGGGTTGGTGGGCGCTACGGGCTCCTGGGAGCGCTCTGAGTACGACTGCATGCTCGGTTTGGACGGAGGCGAACCAAAACGACGACGGCGACAAGTCCGGCGCCGGTGAGGTCTCGGTCTCGACGGAACTATGGCCTAGGGCTCGCAAAAACGAGGGGAGAGAGAGGGGTTCTGCACAGAGGCTCACCGCGGAGCTGTAGGGAGGGTCAGTGGGCTCGGGGGCGCGCCGGAGTGGCCGAATTCGACGGAGAACGGCGCCGGGGCCGAAGCTTGGGGATGATGTCGATGGCGGCTGCTCGGGGCCCTTCTGGTCGCGTGAGACGTCGAGGAGGTCGAGGGAGGCACTGCGGAGCTCTGGGAAGCATCGGGGAGGTGAGAGGGGGATGGTGGCAGCGGCGAACGGCGTTGGTGGCGACGGGCTCCGCTCGGCGCGTGCAGGGAGGGAGGCAGAGGAGGAAACGGGGTTCAGGGGAAGAGAAGGGAGGTGCAGGGGGCGAGGGGAAGTGCGTGGCGTCACCAGAGGGCTCGGGGAGGAAGCAGGAGGTGGCCAGAGCGGGGTGGAGGTGGCGCGCACGGCGGCGTCGCGGTGTCCGCGTCCTTCTGGCGAGGAGGAAGACGACAGGGGAGTAGCGGTGGCGGGCTGGGCCGGCTGGGGAACTGGGCCGGCTGGTGGGCTGCACGGGTGGCACCAGGTAAGTCCTTCTCTGTCTTTTATTTCTATTTCAGTTCTGTTTTATTTTATTTAATTTTGTTTTGCCACTGTTTTGAATTTTAAACAAATTCAAACAATGCCAAAAACTCCTCTGAATAATTTTATTTGGCTAGATGGACTTTTCCAAAAGCTCATAAAATATTTCAGGGGTATTTGAAATTATATTCTAATTATATGAATATAATTCAAATTCAAATAGCTAATGATTTAAATTCAAAGTCCCAAAAATAAAATCCTTAAAAATGTTCAATATTTTGGTTGGGACCAGAACCCTTACCAAAAATTATCAAACATTTAAGAAGAGCCTTTTGGAGCAATGAATGAGATTTCTAGGGTTTTTGCCCCTCTTTTATTTAGGGTTTTGAGGCTTCCAATATTCCTCAATTCAAGTTTCAAAAATATAGACATGATGCACACATGAAGCTAGCCTAGAGCAATGCCAGAAGCTAGGGATGTGACAGTTTATAACCGACACGTAAACGCACGCTGGGGTTCGTCAATGGTGGAAATCACTTCGGCACCACAAAACTGAGTAATAGTCCTAGAAACGAGCCAGAATCGGCCCAAACTGCGAGTCTTGACGACCAACACGTAAACACACATTGGGGTTCGACAACAATGGAAATCGCTTTGGGACCCCAAAACGGTGAGTAATAGTCCAAGAAACGGGCCAGAATCGACAAAACCATGAGTGTTGATGACCAACTCGTAAATGCACTTCGGGGTTCATCAATCTTGGAAATCACTCCGGGTCCCCAAAACAGTGAGTAACAGTCCACGAAACAGCCAGAATCAGCCAAAACTGAGAGTGTTGATGACTGACACGTAAGCGCCTTTGGGGTTTAACAACTATGGAAATCGCTTGGGGACCCCAAAACGGTGAGTAATAGTCCACTAAGTGGGTCAGAATTGGCCAAAACTGTGAGTGTTGTCTACGGTCACGTAAACGCTCCCTAGGGATCGTCAATCGTGGAAATCGCTCTAGGACCCCAAAACGGTGAGTAATAGTCCATGAAACAGACCAGAATTGGTCCAAATTGTGAGTGTTGATGACCGACACGTAAACGACACCCGGGGTTCATCAATCTTGGAAATCACTTCGGGAGCACAGAACTGAGTAATAGTCCAAGAAACGGGCGAGAATAGGCCCAAACTGCGAGTCTTGACGACCAACACGTAAGCACACCTTGGGGTTCGACAACCATGGAAATCGCTTTGGGACCCCCCGAACGGTGAGTAATAGTCCACGAAACGGGTCAGAATCGACAAAACCGCGAGTGTTGATGACCGACATGTAAACGCACCCCGAGGTTCGTCAATCGTGGAAATCACTCCGGGACCCCAAAATAGTGAGTAATTGTCCGAAACTGAGAGTGTTGATGACCGACACGTAAGCGCACCTTGGGGTTCAACAACTATGCAAATCGCTTCGGGACCCTTAAACGCTGAGTAATAGTCCACGAAGCGGGTCAGAATTGGCCAAAACTATGAGTGTTGACGACGGACACGTAAACGCACCCTAGGGATCGTCAATCGTGGTAATCGCTCTGGGACCCCAAAACAATGAGTAATAGTCCACGAAACAGACCAGAATTGAACCAAATTATGAGTGTTGATGACCGACACGTAAACGCACCCCGGGGTTCGTCAATCGTGGAAATCACTACGGGACCACAAAACTGAGTAATAGTCCAAGAAAGGGGCCAGAATCGGCCCAAACTGCGAGTCTTGACGACCAACACGTAAGGACGCCTTGCGGTTCGACAACCATGGAAATTGCTTTGGGACCCCAAAAAGGTTGGTAATAGTCCACGAAACTGGTCAGAATCGAAAAAAACTGTGAGTATTGATGACTGACACGTAAACGCACCCCGGGGTTCGTCAATCGTGGAAATCACTCCGGGACCCCAAAACAGTGAGTAATACTCCACTAAACGGGTCATAATCGGCCAAAATCGAGAGTGTTGAAGACCAACACATAAGCCCATCATGGGGTTCAAAATCGCTTCGGGACCCCAAAACAGTGAGTAATAAGTCCACGAAGCGGGTCAGAATTGGCCAAAACTGTGAGTGTTGACGACGGACACGTCAACGCACCCTAGGGATCGTCAATCGTGGAAATCGCTTTGGGACTCCAAAGTGGTGAGTAATAGTCCACGAAACAGACCAGAATTGGCCCAAATTGTGAGTGTTGATGACCGACACATAAACGTACCCCGGGGTTCGTCAATCATGGAAATCACTTCGGGACCACAAAACTGAGTAATAGTCCAAGAAACGGGCGAGAATCGGCCCAAACTGCGAGTCTTGACGTCCAACACGTAGGCACACCTTGGGGTTCGACAACCATGGAAATCGTTTTGGGACCCCAAAACGGTGATTAATAGTCCACGAAACGGGTCAGAATTGACAAAACCGCGAGTGTTGATGACCAACACGTAAACGCACCCCGGGGTTCGTCAATTGTGGAAATCACTCCGGAATCCCAAAAACAGTGAGTAATAGTCCACGAAACGGGCCAGAATCGGCCAAAACTAATAGTGTTGATGACCGACACGTAAGCGCACCTTGGGGTTCAATAACTATAGAAATCGCTTCGGGACCCCAAAACGGTGAGTAATTGTCCACGTAGCGGGTCAGAATTGGCCAAAACTGTGAGTGTTTACGACGGATACATAAACGTACCCTAGGGATCGTCAATCGTGGAAATCGCTCTAGGACCCGAAAACGGTGAGTAATAGTCCATGAAACGGACCAGAATTGGCCCAAATTGTGAGTGTTGATGACCGACACGTAAACGCACCCCGGGGTTCGTCAATCATGGAAATCACTTCGGGACCACAAAACTGAGTAATAGTCCAAGAAACGGGCCAGAATCGACACAAACTGCGAGCCTTGACGACCAACACGTAGGCACACCTTGGGGTTCGACAACCATGGAAATCGTTTTGGGACCCCAAAACAGTGATTAATAGTCCATGAAACGGGTCAAAATCGACAAAACCGCGAGTGTTGATGACCAACATGTAAACGCACCCCTGGGTTCATCAATCGTGGAAATCACTCCGGAATCCTCAAAACAGTGAGTAATAGTCCACGAAACGGGCCAGAATGGGCCAAAACTAATAGTGTTGATGACCGACACGTAAGCGCACCTTGGGGTTCAATAACTATGGAAATCGCTTCGGGACCCCAAAACGGTGAGTAATTGTCCACGAAGCGGGTCAGAATTGGCCAAAACTGTGAGTGTTTACGACGGACATGTAAACGTACCCTAGGGATCGTCAATCGTGGAAATCGCTCTAGGGCCCGAAAACGGTGAGTAATAGTCCATGAAACGGACCAGAATTGGCCCAAATTGTGAGTGTTGATGACCGACACGTAAACGCACCCCGGGGTTCGTCAATCATGTAAATCACTTCGGGACCACAAAACTGAATAATAGTCCAAGAAACGGGCCACAATCGGCCCAAACTGTGAGTCTTGACGACCAACACGTAAGCACACCTTGGGGTTTGACAACCATGAAAATCGCTGTGGGATCCCCAAAACGGTGAGTAATAGTCCACGAAACGGGTCAAAATTGACAAAACCGGGAGTGTTGCTGACTGACATATAAGCGCACCCCGGGGTTCGTCAATCGTGGACATCACTTCAGGACCCCAAAACAGTGAGTAATAGTCCATGAAACGGGCTAGAATTGGCCAAAACTGGAGTGTTGATGACCGACACGTAAGCGAACATTGGGGTTCAACAACTATGGAAATCACTTCAGGACCCAAAAATGGTGAGTAATAGTCCACGGAGCAGGACAGAATTGGCCAAAACTACGAGTGTTAACGACGGACACGTAAACGCACCCTAGGGATCGTCAATCGTGGAAATCGCTCTGGGACCACAAAACGATGAGTAATAGTCCATGAAACAGGCCAGAATTGGCCCAAATTGTGAGTGTTTATAACCGACACGTAAACGCACGCCGGGGTTCGTCAATGGTGGAAATCACTTCGGGATCACAAAACTGAGTAATAGTCCAAGAAACGAGCCAGAATCGGCCCAAGCTGCGAGTCTTGACGACCAACACGTAAACACATATTGGGGTTCGACAACCATGGAAATCGCTTTGGGACGCCAAACCGGTGAGTAACAGTCCACGAAACGGGTCAGAATCGACAAAACCGTGAGTGTTGATGACCGACTCGTAAACGCACTCCGGGGTTCATCAATCGTGGAAATCACTCTGGGTCCCCAAAACAGGGAGTAACAGGCCACGAAACGGCCAGAATCGGCCAAAACTGAGAGTGTTGATGACCGACACGTAAGCGCACTTTAGGGTTTAACAACTATGGAAATCGCTTCAGGACCCCGAAACGGTGAGTAATAGTCCACGAACCGGGTCAGAATTGGCCACAATTGTGAGTGTTGTCTACGAACACGTAAACGCACCCTAGGGATCGTCAATCGTGGAAATCAATCTAGGACCCCAAAACGGTGAGTATTGATGACCGACACGTAAACGCAACCCGGGGTTCATCAATCGTGAAAATCACTTCGGGAGCACAGAACTGAGTAATAGTCCAAGAAACGGGCGAGAATCGGCCCTAACTACGAGTCTTGACGACCAACATGTAAGCACACCTTGGGGTTCGACAACCATGGAAATCGCTTTGGGACCCCAAAACGGTGAGTAATAGTCCACGAAATGGGTCAGAATCGACAAAAATCGTCAGTGTTGATGACCGACACGTAAACGCGCACGGTGGTTTATCAATCGTGGAAATCACTCCGGGACCCTAAAACAGTGAGTAATTGTCCATGAAGCGGGCCAGAATCGGCCAAAATTGAGAGTGTTGAAGACCAACACATAAGCGCACCTTGGGGTTCAACAACTATGGAAATCGCTTCGGGACCCCAAAATGGTGAGTAATAGTCCACGAAGAGGGTCAGAATTGGCCAAAACTGTGAGTGTTGACGACGGACACGTAAACACACCCTAGGGATCGTCAATCGTGGAAAACGCTCTGGGACCCTGAAACGTGAGTAATAGTCCACGAAACAGACCAGAATTGGCCCAAATTGTGAGTGTTGATGACCGGCACGTAAACGCACCCCGGGGTTCATCAATCGTGGAAATCACTTCGGGACCACAAAAACTGAGTAATAGTCCATGAAACGGGTGAGAATTGGCCCAAACTGCGAGTCTTGACGACCAACAGTAAGCACACCTTGGGGTTCGACAACCATGGAAATCGCGTTGCGACCCCCAGAACGGTGAGTAATAGTCCACGAATTGAGTCAGAATTTACAAAACTGCGTGTTGATGACTGACACGTAAACGCACCACGGGGTTCGTCAATCGTGGAAATCACTCCGGGACCCCAAAACAGTGAGTAATAGTCCACTAAACGGGCCATAATCGGCGAAAACCGAGAGTGTTGATGACCAACATATAAGCCCACCTTGGGGTTCAAAATAGCTTCGGGACCCCAAAATAGTGAGTAATAAGTCCACGAAGCGGGTCAGAATTGGCCAAAACTGTGAGTGTTGATGACGGACACGTAAACGCACCCTAGGGATCGTCAATCGTGGAAATCGCTCTTGGACTCCAAAATGGTGAGTAATAGTCCACGAAACATACCAGAATTGGCCCAAATTGTGAGTGTTGATGACCGACACGTAAACGCAACCCGGGGTTCGTCAATCATGGAAATCACTTCGGGACCACAAAACTGAGTAATAGTCCAAGAAACGGGCCAGAATCGGCCCAAACTGCGAGTCTTGACGACCAACACGTAAGCACACCTTGGGGTTCGACAACCATGAAAATCGCTGTGGGACCCCCAAAACGGTGAGTAATAGTCCACGAAATGGGTTAGAATTGACAAAAACCGGGAGTGTTGCTGACCGACACGTAAAAGCACCCCGGGGTTGGTCAATCGTGGACATCACTCCAGGACCCCAAAAGAGTGAGTGATAGTCCATGAAACGGGCCAGTATTGGCCAAAACTGGAGTGTTGATGACCGACACGTTAGCGCACCTTGGGGTTCAACAACTATGGAAATCGCTTCGGGACCCCGAAACGGTGAGGAATAGTCCATGGAGCGGGTCAGAATTGGCCAAAACTGCGAGTGTTGACGACGGACACGTAAACGCACCCTAAGGATCGTCAATCGTGGAAATCGCTCTGGGACCGCAAAACGGTGAGTAATAGTCCATGAAACAGGCCAGAATTGGCCCAAATTGTGAGTGTTTATAACCGACACGTAAACGCACGCCGTGGTTCGTCAATGGTGGAAATCACTTCGGGACCACAAAACTGAGTAATGGTCCAAGAAACGAGCCAGAATCGGCCCAAACTGCAAGTCTTGACGACCAACACGTAAACACACATTGGGGTTCGACAACCATGGAAATCACTTTGGGACCCCAAAACAGTGAGTGTTGATGACCGACTCGTAAACGCACTCCGGGGTTCATCAATCGTGGAAATCACTCCGGGACCCCAAAACAGTGAGTAACAGTCCACGAAACGGTCAGAATTCGCCAAAACTGAGAGTGTTGATGACCGACACGTAAGCGCACTTTGGGGTTTAACAACTTTGGAAATCGCTTCGGGACCCCGAAACGGTGAGTAATAGTCCACGAAGCGGGTCAGAATTGACCAAAACTGTGAGTGTTGTCTACGGACACGTAAGCGCACCCTAGGGATCGTCAATCGTGGAAATCGCTCTGGGACCCCAAAACGGTGAGTAATAGTCCACAAAACAGACCAGAATTGGTCCATATTGTGAGTGTTGATGACCGACACGTAAACGCACCCCGGGGTTCATCAATCGTGGAAATCACTCTGGGACCACAGAACTGAGTAATAGTCCAAGAAACGGGCGAGAATCGGCCCAAACTGCGAGTCTTGACGACCAACACGTAAGAACACTTTGGGGTTCAACAACCATAGAAATCGCTTTGGGACCCCAAAACGGTGAGTAATAGTCCACGAAACAGGTGAGAATCGACAAAAACCGTCAGTGTTGATGACCGACACGTAAACGCACCCCGGGGTTTGTCAATCGTGGAAATCACTCCGGGACCCCAAAACAGTGAGTAATAGTTCATGAAGAGGGCCAGAATCGGCCAAAATTGAGAGTGTTGATGACCAACACGTAAGCGCACCTTGGGGTTCAACAACTATGGAAATCGCTTCGGGACCCCAAAACGGTGAGTAATAGTCCACGAAGCGGGTCAGAATTGGCCAAAACTGTGAGTGTTGACGACGGACACGTAAACGCACTCTAGGGATCGTCAATCGTGGAAAACACTTTGGGACCCCGAAACGGTGAGTAATAGTCCACGAAACAGACCAGAATTGGCCCAAATTGTGAGTGTTGATGACCGACACGTAAACGCACCCCGGGGTTCGTCAATCGTGGAAATCACTTCTGGACCACAAAAACTGAGTAATAGTCCAAGAAACGGGCGAGAATCGGCCCAAACTGCGAGTCTTGACGACCAACACGTAAGCACACCTTGGGGTTCGACAACCATGGAAATCGCTTTGGGACCCCGAGAACGTGAGTAATAGTCCACGAAACGGGTCAGAATCGACAAAATCGCGAGTGTTGATGACCGACATGTAAACGCACCCCGAGGTTCGTCAATCGTGGAAATCACTCCGGGACTCCAAAACAGTGAGTAATTGTCCATGAAGCGGGCCAGAATTGGCAAAAACTGAGAGTGTTGATGACCGACACCTAAGCGCACCTTGGGGTTCAACAACTATGCAAATCGCTTTGGGACCCTAAAACGGTGAGTAATAGTCCATGAAGCGGGTCAGAATTGGCCAAAACTGTTAGTGTTGACGACGGACACGTAAACGCACCCTAGGGATCGTTAATCGTGGAAATCGCTCTGGGACCCCAAAACGATGAGTAATAGTCCACGAAACAGACCAGAATTGAACCAAATTATGAGTGTTGATGACCGACACGTAAACGCACCCCGGGGTTCGTCAATCGTGGACCACAAAACTGAGTAATAGTCCAAGAAAGGGGTCAGAATCGGCCCAAACTGCGAGTCTTGACAACCAACACGTAAGCACATCTTGCGGTTCGACAATCATGGAAATCGCTTTGGGACCCAAAAATGATGGGTAATAGTCCACGAAACTGGTCAGAATCGAAAAAAACCGTGAGTGTTGAATAACGACACGTAAACGCACCCCGGGGTTCGTCAATCGTGGAAATTACTCCGAGACCCCAAAACAGTGAGTGATACTACATTGATTTGACGTTGTGAATGTTGATATTTTTTTCTATAAGTTTGGTCAAAATAGAGATATTTTGACTTCGGACGAAACTTATATGCAGACTAAAAAGGACAGGACGGAGTAACATCGATGGTGGTTTGGGTTTTTTATATACCCCCTCCCCTCTCTCTATAAAGTATGAAAAAAAAAGCTCAAGCCAGAATGAAAAAGTATGCAAATAAAAAGAGAAATGACATCAACTATGAAGTGAGACATATGGTTTACTTAAAAATTGCAACCATGACAGCTTTTGACATCCGTGTAGGAATCAAACTGGCTAGTGGCTACTAAATTCTATTGACCATTTCTGGTTCCGAAGAAAATTGGTGCAGGTGCATACAAACTTGAGCTTCTGAACACAACACAAATACATTAGGTTTTTCACATCAGTCAAAGAAACACTTCAGTCCATTAGCTGTTCCTGTTCCTGATCCTCATGGCAAAGCAAGGTTGCTCCAGTCCTGGTACTTGACATTCGAGCAGTACCTCGTCCTCCTAATTCTTAACATAGTGGCTGGTACAATGGTTAAACATGTCACCAAGAAGATGCCAACTTCATCAAGTTCACGTTTCCAGAATTCTTCAATCAGACAATCCGATCTTGGTTCCCTCAAAATGATCCTATGGACAAGGATCGTCTTCAGGAACAGGCAATTGTCGGTACCTGAACTATCTGAACCTGAACATTTCTGAAGAATTCGACAGTGGCACTGACGAAATCGACAGCTTGTCGAAGCGGTACATTGACTGGTGAACGAACGGCTAAAATACGCTCACAAAAGGAGATCAACGACAGTCGAGAGGAAGACTGCTTGGGTTTGATTTCCGGCACGGCTACGTGCTCCGCTGATGCTTGTTTCACAATTGTAGCCGTTAGTCCTGTCATCCGGTCTGTCATCCGGCCTCGCGCCGGAGCTTCCTAGTGGCGTCGGCGGGGTCCTCGGTGCAGCCGAGGAACTTGATCGCGAAGGTGGCGGAGCCGCCATTGCCGATGCCGCGCGTCTCCTCGCAGTCCTCGGTGCTTCTGATCCGGATCCGGACGCGCCTCCTCTTGCGGCAGCGTGGCAGCCGGTCGTTTCTGGTCATCGCGTGGCCGGTGTCGAGGACGGCATCACACCTCTTGCAGACGGCGCTCGATCGACGGCTTGGTTGGTGCGGAGAGGGGATCGAGATGGAGGAGACGGTCGATGGATTGGAGGCGGGAAGGGGCGAGCTTCCCGTGTGGATCGTCTCGTCAGTATATATTGAAACCGAATCCGGAACGAAGGCGGGAAGGGAAATGAAGAACCTGAATTCGACTCGGAAACGAACGAACCTGAATCTTCCGTCGGTCAAACGAAAACGCAGGCAGAAAGGCAAAGAAGCTGTGAGCCACCGTAACTCGGACTCAACTGAATTCCATGGCGACTCGGTGAGGCAGCCTGTCGAAACAAATAGCCAACGCAGCGTATGGATCCATACGGAAGTTCCTTCCTCCCCCTTCTCCATCATCGATCTCTGCCGCCGCCCTTTCCACCAACAAAGCAGTTCGTTCGTCCAGCGCCATGGCTGCCCGCAAGCGACCTGCTGCCGTCCTCGACGCCGGCCACGGCCACGCAGCGGCTCAACATCAACAATCGCCGACGTGCTGCAAGAGGAGCCGCGCCTCCATCGGGAGCACCGACGACTACGAGAAGGTGGCCTGCCTAGGCGAGGGCGGCTTCGGCGTCGTCCACAGGATGCGCCACCGCGTCACCAAAAAGGATGTGGCCGTCAAGTTCCTCTCCTCGCCGGACGACACCGAGGAGCCCCCCCGCGTCGAAGATCTTGAGCGGGAGGCACGATTCCTCGAGGCCTGCGATGGAAACCCCTGCATCGTCGGCTTCGAGGGCATGGTGTGCGACCCGGCCACCGGCGACACCGCCGGCCTCGTCATGGAGTACGTCCAGGGGTCGAGCCTCCAGTCTTTATTGTGGGACAGGCGCGGCGACCCGCCGCTCCCGGAATCCACGGTGCGCGACTTCATGCGGAAGCTCCTGACCGGTGCACAAAAGATGCACGAGCACGACCGCCACATTGTCCACCGTGACATCAAGCCAGCCAATATCCTCGTCGGGAAGAACGGGGAGCTCCTCAAGATCTGTGACCTCGGGCTGGCCATGTCAATGTCCGACTGGCCGCCGTACAACCAGGTCGGCACGGCGCCGTACATGGCGCCCGAGATGATCATGGGGAAGCAGGACTACGACGCGCAAGTGGACACGTGGTCCATCGGCTGCGTCTTTGCCGAACTGCTCACCGGCACGACGCTGTTCATGGACGACCCCGAAGACGAGGAGGAAGACGAGACAAAGAATGACGTAAAGCAGCTGGGGAGCATCTTCCGAGTGCTCGGGGTGCCGGACGAGAGGACGTGGCCAGGCTTCACGTCGCTGCCGCTGGCTAAGAAGGCGCCGCAGCTGCTACAGGCGGGGCACAACAAGCACAGCCGGCTGCGGGATTTGTTCCCTGAAGAGAAGCTGTCAGTGGAAGGATTCCAGGTGTTGCAAGGGCTCCTCAGGTGCAACCCCGACGAGCGATTGACGGCAGCCGCCGCGCTGAAGCACCCATGGTTCGCTGCTCCCCGTTCCGCCGCCGACGCCGCTGCGAAGGTCGACGCTTTGTCGTTTCAGAAAAAGAAGGCACCAAGGATCAAGTTCATCCCGCCAGCGATGCCAGAGAAGAATCTACTCAAAATTCCACTAGCCATGTGGAACGCAGCGCAGCGAGTGTAACGGAACTCTGTATTAGATGAGGCATCTATGTAAATGCTAGCATAAACTCTCTTGGTGTAATTGTGCTTGGATGAGCCATTAGTGCTGATCCATCAAGTAGAAGTAGATTCTTGGCACCTTGATAGTGTTGCCCTGGTTTTCTGAATTCTATGTGTCATTGTGCACATGTTCAGAGAATCAGAGATGTGTAACTGTAAGGTTGTGTTCAGAGATTCATTACAGTGCTGACATATGTTGTTTACATGGTCAATTGTTACTGAGTTATACTGCACAATTTGTGCTGTTTTTCAGAAATCATGAGCTGTTGATAAAAATGTGCAGTTCAAATGTTCTAAGCAATAGAAATCTATAGAGCGATGGATGAATTGAGTATTAAAAAAGTCTTACTGGTGCAGATTTCATGAGAACTTATAAATTTAGTAATGGTACTAGTACAGCAATTGGACATACTTTCATTAACCTAGTATGGCATCTGTCGGATCTTCAACACATCGAGCTGTGGAAGAAGAACGAACCAAATTCAAGAGCTTATTGGACCATCGCAATCGGGTGGTACCCTTGCACTAAAACTGAAACTATGGCATGGATCACCTCTGTTCAGCAGAGACTTGATTCAAGAGCTTAGTAGCGTAGTAGGCAGTACGTGAAGCTCTAGACTGATATAAGTGCACAAATGGCATTACCATCTCGATCGAGCAGAACGGGAGCTAGAAACTTGGCGGAATAAGTTTCAGTAACAGCATGACAAGAATCAGGACCAACAGCAAGAATAACAATAAATTTGAACAAACTTTTGGAGTGTCAGTAGGAGGAAGCTAATCCTATTGATCACATTACATGCTCTCATCCCGTGGTGGTTCGAGAGTTCGTGCATAGCATAGGGGTTTTGCCGGTTGCAGACTTGCAGCGGCATGCATCATCATCGTGTTGGTCGCCACAGCCCTTGTCATCAGTCATCACCATCGACCGGCACCATGCACTCAAGTCTCAAACTATGGTGCGGAACTGCGTATCTGCTTAGCTCAAAATAGGTGAGGTTTACATGCACGGCTGAATTCCAAGCAAACAATGTTCCTCTGATTCGTGTGACTTGGCGCAAACGGCAGGAGAAGTACAGACCTTGTATAAGGAAGTGAGTTTCAGCATCAATGCAACAAGAATCAGAGTGGCCCAGCGGAAGCGTGGTGGGCCCATAACCCACAGGTCTCAGGATCGAAACCTGGCTCTGATATATTTTTCCACTTTCCAATTATTTTTTTGCTGCGTTTCTCTGAGTTTCTGCTTCAAGATGCGTGCACGCCTTCGACGCCATGGGCGAACCGCGGCACAGGTGTACCAAAACGAAAACGCTCCCGCAAAACCCAGAACCCTAGCCTCCCTCCCTTCCTCCCTCCGCCCCCCTTCGCGCTCCCATGGCCATGGCCATGGAGTCGGCCGCCCCCAGCCCCCGCGGCGCGTCGAGGAAGCGCCCGCGGAGCCAGACGCCGCCTCCCGCAGGGGAGGGCCCGAGCGAGCCCGCGCTCGCCCGGCCCCGCTTCGCAGAAAACCTCGACCTCGTCCTCTCCCTCCAGAGCAAGGAGCTCTCCCTCCAAAGGTCGTCCCCTTGCTGCCCCCGCCCCCCGCTTGCGACTCGATGCGGCTTAGCGCTCCTGCGTGCCAATCTCCGAGTAGGATCGAAGCAATTTTTCTGTAGTAATTCGCATGCTTCTAGCGTGGCTGCGGCTACGTGGATTTGGGGATGCGCTGCTTTAGGTAGCTACATGAGGAGGTTTGTCTGATTCAGCCAGCTAGTATATTCGGAATGTAGTTTTTGTTGTAGTTATGTGATTCAAAGGGAGCTGATGTTGCTAGAAGTTTACACCTGCACTGGTTGGATCAGTTTTGACTTAGGATAATAACAACAATAATTACTCTATGAAAACAGTTGCATTAATTAAGGTCAGATTTTCGTTAGTTTAATTGTTCTATGGAGGCGAAAATATGCTTATGATTATACAGTATCTTTGTATGACCTCCGATTCCCAGTAGCATCTGCTTGGTGATACTTGGATATTGTAATACATAGTCCAGTGTTTCTTAGCTGGGGAATCATTCCTGGATGAACCTTACTATGCTCTTGCTGTTTGTACTTCTAACATTTGTATGCTAAATCATGCAGAAAGGTTGAACTGGCCTTCAATTTTATAAAGGCCGAGTCAAATAGTTCAAGCCATGGCCATAGAGTGGACAATATCCAGCTATTGCGAATGGTGTCATTTATTGGAAACTGGGTGCAATCAATTCTGTCTAAGAAAGTTCCAGAGCCTTTTGATCCTGTGTTAGATTATAGATGCTGGGAAATTCTGAGATTTTGCATTGAAAAGAAGCCGTCAGTCTCAATTTCTCTGAAGCTACTTCAACCACTTGGTTGCATTGCAAAGGATGGTTTGAGCAGAGTTCAAATCGGCGCTTCATGTGATGACCATGTATCCTTTTTGCTCTTCGAACGAGTTTTCGACTGCGTGTCCTTTCTGTTCTCCTCCAACACAAGAGCTTTCTTCAACGCACCCGTGGATTTGTGGACCTCTTGTGTCACCGAGGCTATTAATCTTATCCAGAAGGTTTCAACTAATGAGAAAAAGGGTTGTACCATTCTTCAGAATCTTGGAAATTGTCTGCTTGAGCAATTTTCAAGCTTTCTCAGATTCCATGCAAATCCTAAGAATATTTTCCGTCCTTTTCTTGACAAGATTCTTGATCCGCTGTTGGAATTGTTGGTTTTACTTAATTCACAAGCAAATTCTATCAAGCACAAGCAGCCAGGATCCACGTTGAAGATTGCTGAAGAAATTTTGTCAAATGGACTGTTTCATCCACAACATCTTAGTGGATATTTTGGACTCAAGAATTTGAATAAAGGTATTGTCAAGGATGTCAAAGGAAGCTACCATAGGCATCTATTTGAGCGATTCAAAGGAATAAAAGCAGAAAGCAAGGCTGTATTGCTTTCTGGGTTCGGTTACTTGCTTCAATTGTTTGTTACCAGGGCTAGAAATCAAAGAACATCTTTAGCACCAAGGGGTACATCCTTCAAAAGCCCACAAAAAACCAGTGAGGGTTCTGAAGAACCCCAGCAACAAGGAGAATCCATTTTTGAAGTGTTCATGCAATTTATGGAACCTTTGGTGTTAGAATGCAAATCATATTCGCAAAAGGACTTCTCTGATTTAGGAGTCACAAAGCTAGTAGAAGTTCATTGCATGCTGAAGTCCATCAATGAGATGCTAGCAACAGTTACTGAAGAGAAAATTTATGTCCCTACAGAGGACACATTGGAAGGATCTTATCTCCAGTTCTTGCAAGAAATTTACCGGGTCTTAATCTTGATGGCTGAAAAAATGTACGACTTCTGGGTGTCAGCTCTGCATTTAGAAGATACAAACGTTAAGAAGATGCTGCCTTTAATGTTTGTGGAGATTGTTGTTGCAGTTGGTCATTTTCTAGAAATTGAATACAAGGTCATGGGGAGTGACCTTGTAAAATTATGGTCAATGATTTTTGCTTTGTCTGCTATCAATGCATCTTCCAAGGACATCAAACCATGCTTACTACTAACCTCAAAGATTTCAAGCCTTTCGTCCCAAGTGATTCGTACATTTAGTGAGCTTCGTCAGGTCAGTTATGTTCTTTTTCAGCGATCACTTTTAGCAATGCCCTCTAAAAAACAATTGTTTATCTTTTTTCTTTATTTTTTATATGCTTCTTACTTTCTGCTTTTGTGTACTTCTGTTGCCTATGCCAATGGTTATATTTCTGCAATGGGATGTATATTTTATGAACTACTCCCTCCGTCACATAATATAAGATGTTTTTGCAGGCTAACATAGCTTGCAAAAACGTCTTATATTGTGGGGCGGAGTAGTACTGAATATATTTTTATTTTGAATCTGATGCTTCTCTCTCTTTTCCAAATTGTAGGTTGCGCACGCCATTTGTACGCTGTGCAATACTGTGAGAACATTCAGAGCTGTTGCTGGTCCTGATGCAGTACCAGGACCGTTTTCTGTGGCTTCTTTATCCTCACATAAATGTTTTGAATCACTGGCAACATTGCTGAGCTCCCAAACATTGAGGGATGCTATCTGTACTTCAATTAACTCAATGCCAGAAGGACAGTCTAGTCGATGCATAGAGGAGCTGACAGTAGATCTTACACAAACATTGAAATGGATGAAAAGTTGCGACGAGTTTGTAGATTTGGAAACACAGGGAGAGCCCCGCTTGATGTCCAGGAAGTCAGTTTTTCATCAGAGAGCTGAACTTTTTGGAAGGTACTTATCTGAACTATACACAAGCGTGCTTGACTCAATAACTGTGACCGCTTCAAATACTACACTGGTTGCAAAATCTGTTGAAAGGTTGGTCAACACAATACGTCCCAACTTGAGTCAGTTGATGAGAAATGAATCAATTAATCCAAGTGAGTTCATTTCTTCAGTTGTAGGAAAGAACCTATCTAACAAGCAATGTGCCAACTGGCAAAAGATTCCAAGTTTGTCTTGGTTTTTTGCCTTCTTCTTTCGCATATATACATCATGTAGGAGTCTGTATCTGCAATCTGTTGGCCTCATGCCTCCAAATTTAGCAATAGAAGCAACAGAATTAGTGGGGAATTCATTCATTGTATGTTGCGGAAAGGAATGGACCAATACATCCAATATTGTCGCTGAAGGCTACTTTGCTTGGATTGTTGAAAGTGCTGGCTCCCTTTGGGAAGTCACCGAAATTTTATCACAGTCCCTTCCAAGAAACCATTCTGGCTTTACTACGCTTTTTTACACCCTTCATCTGATGGCTCTGCAAAGACTCGAAGATCTTAACAGGCAGATTAATGCATTTGACTTTTTGCTTGAAGACGGCACACAGCAGTTTGATACTGAGGATAGGGGAAACACTGAGTTATTAAAGGATCCTTGCTGTCTTGAGGCTGCTCGACTAACCAGTTTTATGATGAACTATGTGAGAACATTATCTTCAGGAGGAACTGACAGGATTTCTTCCTGGGATATGAGTATATGCTCTTTAGATGAAGATTCTTTCCATATAGCAACTTGGCGGCTTCTGTGTGAAAACATTGATATTTGGAGTTCTCATGCATCGAAGAAGGACCTAAAGAACTTCTTTTCGAACCTGATAAAGTTTTCTTTTGTTCAAAAGAGGTCATGCAGAGATGAGGAGAGTAGTGTCTGTCAGGATTCATGCAGAGAAATAACCTTGCATACTATTTCGGTGGAGCTTCTTTGTGATACTATCATTTATGACCAAAAGGTTTCGTTGTCCTACTCCTTCCATCCAAAGAAAACTTTGTTCAAGAATTTACCGTGTATGCTGATAGTATTAATTCTGTTTTGATGACAATGATCTGTTTGTTTTGCAGTTTTAAGTTTGAGTAGTTTCTTCCGTTTGTTCTTTCCTATTTGGTCTAATTTGGAACGAATGTACTATTTCACAGGTGCTATTAAAGAATTTGGTATCATGTTTTTGTGGTGCTCTCAAGAAATCAATATCTTCTTTTATCACCGGAGCTGATGAAGATAATGCCTTATTGAACATCTCGCCTGATTTGATGGAGATATTAAATAAACTGAATAATGAGAAGTTGGTCCGTACATATCCTGATTCTACACATGCACACGGTGTAGATAAGTACCGGATCTGTGAGAATTTACTAAATTTTTGTAGCACAGTTCCCGGATTTCATTCCAACTCCAAGTCATTCTTGCAACTTATAACTTACATTCTCCATCTTGAAAGGCAAGTGCACAATTTTTTACATTTTATCCATTTATTTATATGGATGATGACGGCTATCCTTTCTGCCATTGCACTAGAGTATCTCTGTATGCTCCCAGTTTGAACTTTTGATCTAAAAAGGTGTTCACAAATACTTGCCCCTAGGCATATTTTCCCACTTTATGGTCATTAATTCTACTTATCTCCTCGGCTTTCCCTCGTTTTTTAGTCTTGTGAGATTAATTGGAGGGTAGGAAGGTGTGGGAATGCCAAATCTCGTGAGGATAAAAGGTCCATTGTTTTTTATGGATCCTGGTGATGTTGATAATTTAACTTTCATGTCAGCACAAAAACTAGTCAGTGTAGTTGCTAATCTGTACAACTTAAGAATTTTTCATTTTAATTTTAATGGTTATTTCTAGTCTACGTTTAATCTTTCTGTGGATTTGATAAATTAAGATCAACTTATCATATGATGACGTGTGTCAACTAATGTGCCACCTAGTTGACGCTACAGCCTTCTTGGGTAATCTGGTTTATCCGCAATTTCGGGGAATATAGACCAAACATGCTCATTTCTTATCTGCAAGTCTGTGCTCTGATTAGCTTGCTGACAAATTCTTTCTTTCCTTTCAGACTTCTGCTGTTGACATTGCTAAGTCGCCATTATGAATCATGTAATCCAATTGAGCTAATCCGTCTGTTTATATGTTGTCGAAGGGCAATGCAAAATCTTGTTTCGAAATTTGGCAAAGAGTACCCAGAGTCAAAGCAATACTCCACGTTTTCCGAACTTCTAGGTAACTCATATTCTCTGATTTGGCTTTTGAGATCTGTCCAGGAGATTATTGGATTGTCACACGAAATATTTGGTGAGCACACTGATCAGAAGAAAAATACCTTGTTCTCCTTGGTAGATAAGACATCAGAAATATTTTCTACACTAGCGAACATGAATTCGAAATTTTGCTTGCTGGGTCCCAAGAAACAAATTGGATCTTCCCTGAAGCATACTGCTAGTGAAAGCGACACTTCTAAACATGATGGTCAGGCATTTGATACTCTAGAAAATTCAGCCTTGGAGCATGTCAAAACTATGGCTGAACAGTTAGAGAAGACTACAGCTGGCATACCTGTAACCACAAAGGATTGCAAGTGTGTTATAAAAATAGAGAACTCTTATGACAATGTGTGCTGGGATAAACTATTATGCACCATGTCTTGCATAGGTGGATTCTTGTGGGGTCTTGTTTCAGCATTTGAAAGCACAATCAAAGACTATCCAACTGCAAGCTCAGAGGAAAGAAAACTGATGCTTCACTATGCCTCCAATTTCAGCAGATCTATTGGTAAATTTGAGAGCTTTGTAGATATCTGTCTGCATGTCTTGTTTATGGAGAACAAGGATTTTGGGTCTGTTGATTTGATCTCTGGTCGTCTGCCACAAGAGCTGGATTGTGAGAATGGTTTTCTGAATATTGAAGTAGTCATGGATGTATGGACTATGCATCAGCTAAAGGATAACAAATTACAGTCAGATGGTCCACCCGGTATGAAAGGATCTCTTTTGGAAAATCTGTTAAATGGTGAAGGTCCATTTGTAGCATTTACTTTGAGGGAGCTCTACAGTGTATCTGCTGCTATTGTTAAGTTGAAGGGCCTCATATCCTTTTCAGGCGATGTCTGTAGGAAGGCATGCAATCCTTTCCAGCACCTGTCGCTAAATCCAATGGTTGGGACAGCTTGCATTGCCCTACAGAAAATTGCAGACATGTCTGATTGGCCAGATATGTTTTCTCTTGTATGGATTGATGGAATATTAAGATATCTTGAAGTTTTAGGAACATTTCCTGAACTCAACTTGTCAAAAGAACTGTATGCTCAGATAGTAAATGCACATGTGAGTGCTATTGGAAAATGCATTTTACTTCAAGGAAAGAGTGCGACTCTACCTACCCATGAGATTGGATCAAGCACAAAAACACTTCAGTTACAGAATACATCTGGCTATGTAGTTACGAAGAATATTATCGATAGGCAGAATAGGTTAAATTCATTGATATCAAGACTTAGACTGTCGATGAGAAATTTTGTTAGTGTTGCATCAAACATGCATCTAAGTGCAACTTTACAAGTCATTGAGAGAGCCTTGGTCGGAGTGAATCAATATAGCCACTCAATATATGAAGTGGAGACTGGAACATCTGATGGTGGGACAGTTTCTTCTGACGTTGCTGCTGGAATTGACTGCCTTTATCTTGTTCTTGGATCTGTGCCAGGTTAGCAGCCAAAATTTTCTATCTGATATTCTCTGGAATGCAATCCTATTATTCATGTAATGGAATGTGTTTCCGTCTACTTGCTTCTGGTATATGTTAAATTAGCTTCTCCAAATAAATCAGTAACCTACTAAATCTGTAATGTCATGATATGCATTCGAACTAGATTACTTGCCTTTAACAATAGTGATTGAATGTACCTGACAGTAGCATTAGTCTCAAATTTTCATTGCTCATTAATGTATATTCGACTGTCCACTACTGAATATATGAACCCTCCCCAGACCCCACCTTGTGTGGGAGCTTCTATGCACTGGGTCTGTCCACTACTGAATATATGAAGAGTAAGCATCAAATTGTTCTTCAATGATAAAAGAATGTTGATCAGTCATAGGTGGTTCTGGACGTAATAAAGTTCTATTTTAAATAAATATGTAAAATTTTATCTTGGAGGAGTGCCTGATCCAGACTTCCATGTTTTGGTTTCTCTTTAGGTAACAGGTAGTTGGTTAATGCTTCCATGAATAGCCATAAATGATTTGATAATACATCATAACCAGAACATCTGTGATTCTACTCTGGATCTTTTGATCTGAATAGTTCCTAATGATGAGTACTGTAAGCGTTGGCTTGTGTAGCGTGGTGGTAGAAAATGTTGGTTGTTGCGTGAAAGGTTACAGTTT
This sequence comes from Triticum aestivum, assembly GCF_018294505.1. NCBI lineage: Eukaryota > Viridiplantae > Streptophyta > Magnoliopsida > Poales > Poaceae > Triticum > Triticum aestivum. Next base: position 524,077,963 of record NC_057804.1, on the reverse strand, counting down.
GAAACCCTGATATGTGCCCCTAAAACAGTAAAACTATAAAACGTGCAGCTCTTGCTTATTCTCAAAATAGCTTATACTCCCTCTATGAAGAAATATAAGAGTGTTTAGATCATTAAAGTAGTGATGTAAACGCTCTTATATATCTATACAGAGGGGGTACTATATAAAGGTGTGGAGTTCATATTTTTGCAAGCATCATTTCAGACTACAAGGAGCAAGTAATTTGGACTGATTTTGTACTCATATTGCAGGAAATAAGCGCGTTTTTCAGAGAACTGTCCTAAGCCTAGTTGGTGCTTTATTCAACATTGTTTTACACCTTGAAAGTCCACTAATTTTCTATATAGAGAAGCTACCTCCTCTTTGCCCTGATTTGCATCCAGATGCTGGAGCGATTGTTCTAATGTGTGTTGAGGTTATCACATCATTTGCGGGGAGGCATACTTTTCAAATCGATGCATGTCATGTGTCCCAGTGCCTGCATCTTCCTGTGATGCTTTTCAAGGGCTTCAAACATCTTCTTGCTGATCGGAGTGTATCCTGTTCATCAGAAAACATTCATGAGCAAATTGCAGGACAACCTCTAGCTAGTAAAGAATACTTACTTGACAGACAATTTTCTGTTGACATGTATGCTGCATGTTGCAAATTGTTATGCACTGTTCTTCGGCACCAACAAAGGTAAAGATTTGGGTTATTTTCTTTTTGTGCTTTTATGTTCTTTATTAAGCTAAGCCTTTATATTGTTTTTTTTTTCCTCTGGCCAGTGAGGTTGGACAATGTGTGGCTGTCCTGGAAGACTCGGTAAACATACTACTTAGTTGCTTGGAGTCTGCAGATTCCAAGATGGTTAGCATGGCAGGATGTTTCACTTGGAACAAGGAGGAGGCACTAAAATGTGCTTCCTTTTTCAGAAGGATCTATGAAGAGGTTTGTGATGCTTTTGTTCTGTGATTTAAACGATACATATCTTGCTTTAGTAGTAATCCATGCCTGGACAGATGGTTGGTACGTTTTGTTTGCTGGTTGTAGTTCACATTTGCACTGGTCTTAACTGCATATCCTTTTAAAAGCAGCTTCATAATTAGGCCATCTACAATGCAAAGTGCTTTAGGAGGTGCTTATACAAAATAAACCATTTTTTTAAGCACTGGTTGTTATTTCTATAGCAGAGGTTCCTAAATAAGCACCGACGCCCTACAAATAAGCACCAGTGCTTAAGCGGTTTATTTTTCGAAGCACTTCTCTAAGCACCTGGCATCGTAGATGGCCTTAGAGAACCTTTTGCTGCAACACAGACTTTGTATTTTGCTTTCACAGAATCAGGAACGTGAATATATGAATGTCATGTCATCCAGCCATCCATGTTTTATGGTTCTTATGTGAACAAATCATATGTACTGATTCTCCTTTGGTGTGGATAATACAGATGCGTCAGCAAAAAACCATCATGGAACATCACTCGATGCACTTTCTTGCTGGTTATATTTCCATGTTTTCTGGACTGGGTCCATTTCAGACAGGCATAACACGGTATGTTCTCCCTTAATGAAGACCTTCTGTTTGATTATTTATGTTTTTGTCTCAGCATTCTCACCCTTGTCCATGGTAGGGAAATTGACGAGGCCTTGCGACCTGGGGTGTATTCCCTAATTGATATCTGCCAGGAAAGCGATTTTCAACAGCTTCACACGTACCTGGGTGGTCTGTAAATCCTGCCTGTTATATTTATTGAATAACCTTTACTGCTATAAATACTAATCTGACACCCAAGATAACCCTTTCCTTGTTTGGCTTTGCAGAGGGCCCATGCCGAACCACTCTTGCTAACCTAGTGCATGACTATAAATTGCACTTCCAGTATCAGGGCAAAATCTAGTCCCAAGTTGCTAAAGATGTTTGGAATACTTGGTTATTCGTCCTGCTTACACTGGATATGAAATCTACAGTGTCACCTTTTGCATGATGTTGGGTTCAGGGAAGAACCAATGGAACTATGGTTAGTGCTATTAAACCAGCCTGCTGTTATGTGTGGCAGATGAAGAGAAATCAAATTGTTTGCAGCAAATCCCAGTAATCAAACTCGGTAATGTCAAGCAAATGTTGGCGTTCATATTTTTTGGGTAATACATAGCACACTCGTTCTAGACTAAAACTACTAGGTGTATATTATCCAGGCCATACTCCCATCACCCTGATCCATTGTTCTTTTTCACCAACGTTGCTAAAAGTGTAAAAAAGTTGCATGGGCACCCGATTAATATCTACTTCCTCCGTTCCTAAATATTTGTCTTTCTACATATTTCAACAAGTGACTACATACAGAGCAAAATGAGTGAATCTACACTCTAAAATATGTCTATACATCCGTATGTGGTAGTCCATTTGAAATCTCTAAAAAAACAAATATTTAGGAACGGAGGGAGTATTGTTGAAACATTCTGAAAAGAAAAGTAAAATCTCAGATGCACGTGTGTGCAAAACTTGTTATTTGACCGGTTTGAGCCAACTTGCAATGCAGCATCAAGTTCTCCATTAGAAAGGGTTTATCTGCCCTAGTGTCAGGATAGTGTCTCGCCTTCTGTTTCACCTTTTCCCCTTAACATTTACTATCTCTAAGCCACCGACAAGTGTGCCCTTTTTTTTTCCTTTAGCAAACCACTTGTGCTGCTATGGCCTACCATCTCTACTTACAGCCGTTGCCATGGCCACTGTTGGTGGCTAACCGCGTATTGGCGAGGAACGGAGGATAAAGTAAAATGGAGCCAGCCATGGCTCCTAAGGAAGGATCAGTGTGGACACAGACTACTAAGAACGTAGCAGGATCCCAGACCACTCGAGGAAAGTGCCACATAGTTGACTCGCATGGCCACGGGTACCTCCGTCTGTACATTTCGTCGGGGTGTGCTTAGGATAACCAAGTTGGCTTTGGATTAGCAAGCAGGTCGTCGTGGTCACCATCAGTCGAGGGCCGGGCCACGAGAGAGAGAGAATATGTGAGAGGTGATAGGAGGGGGGATAAGGGGAACCATGGAAGGTGTGCTGCGCGCGGTACAAGATCAACATGGTGGGGCACGCCACGGAATGGAATTAGGTGGATGCGGCAACAAGATAGCCGATCGGGGCTGAGAGGGACCAAAGCCAAAAGCTACCAGCCACACCCGCACGCACGCACGCGCACACGCACACCGCGGTGGCCACTATCATTGGATTGGATAAAAAGTCTCTCTGGACTAGGCCACAGGGCTGAATCAGATTCCCACGATCGCGTGTTATCCATCCGTCACCTCACATCGCCTCTCCGCCCATGACTCGACGCTCCGAGCCTCATCCACATCTCGTCTCCGTGTGCAGTGTGCGTGCACCACGCCGTGCCTCCCCTCCCGGCCTCCCCTGATGGTTCTGCCTCAAGGTTCGTTTGACGGTAAAATCTTTGCGGCGCTGTTTGTGATGTAAACGCATGCTTTACACCTCTTCGTAACGGGGACGTGAGAGGTTGTATGTATTCTGCATTAGCATGGAATTATTTGCCAACTACTCTTGATTGATTGATTGATTGATTGATTTAGTGTCCTCCACACATGAACCTGATCACCCATTTTTCCGATGTGTATGTACCGTGACCCGCAAAAAAAGAGGTGCGTATGTACCGTGCATAATAATAGTTGAAATTGCACCACTGTCAATGATTCGATTGCATACATGCATGTTAACTGTTCTGGGTGCTGGCGACCTGGTGCTGGTGTTGCGTGGATAGCGAGTTTGTCGGCGGCGGTCCCGCATTTTTGCAACGTTCGTGGCCTGTGGGGGCGGTCATCTCGTGTAGCAAGGGCTACAAGGCCCCCGAGCCATGCAGCGTTGCGATCGAGCGGGGGATCTCCAAGTGGCGGCTCCGTAGCTGACAGTATGTGTTGGTTGCCATCGTGCTCTAGGGTCGTGTGGCCAACGAGGTCTCCTTGCTTGTGTGGGTTTTGGGCCTTGTTTTCCTCATAAAAGGGGCAGTCATGGTTTTTGATCCGTTATAAATTGGATCAATTATCTTCTTCTTGATGCATTACCAGAGCTCCTAGCACTTGTCGGTTAGATGTAGAAGTTTGAAGGCATACTTTTAACTTTCTCTTGTTCATTTGTAAATCATTATAACTAAAAAAAAAGCACATGTATCTATGCATAGGATAATGCATGGTTGAAGTCTCTCATCCAGTGAACACTAGAGGCCAACAGGTTGCAGGGAAATAGAATCAAACCTGGGGTAATGAAAGTGCAAGGTTTCCCACTAAACATAGAGATCAGGTTAGTTGTCAACCCTGAACCCACCAAGTTGACTCAAGTATTTCCATGGACCTCCCATCCCAATCTCTCAGCATTTCCATCCCCATCGAGCCGATTTTCCCTTTTCTCCATCAAGATATGGTGTTTGATTTGTGAGTTCGAGGTTTGTCCTCTGGCCATCATGAGGTTCAGCTCCAATCAACATCCTTGATATACATACATGCGATGGGATTGGGATGCAGTGCAAAAAGGAGGGCTAGGGCCTCCTCTTGGCTTATCTCTCCTTTGGTTGCCTTGCTTGCTGCTGACTTTTTTGGCACCTACGAGTTGCAAGCAAAGAAGCAGTGTGCCTCCAGTTAGCATTGGACCACGTGTGCCAAAGCATTGTCACTCTGACTCACCAGGCATCCTTTCCCTTCGCCCACCCACCAACCACAGAGCTCCAGCGCGAAAAGGATGCTAAAAAGCAGCCCGGCCGTGTAGCGTGTTGCATGCACGATCCGTTCCGTCCAGTGCGTCCGGATTATTACGATCCTGGAGTACTTGCATGGCATTGCTGTGCTGGGATCAACCGACGTCACCGGTTTGCCTCGGATTTCGTCATCGAACACGTCAATTACAATTCGATTTTACAGGCGATATAAACTGTCTGGAGGGTTTTTTTTTCCTTCCATTTTTGCATCTAGAGGAAAGTAATTTTTTTCGAAAAGATTTAGAGGAAAGTAGAAACCATATCGGTATGTCGAGTCTCTTGTCGAGCGAAAAGCCGGTGTAGCACCATCGATCGGCGAGGGAGGAAACGTGTGGTACAGCGCTAGTCGCACAAATGGCAACGTGCTGCCATCGTCCACTAGCCAACACACACTGTGTGTGTCCATCTCCCAGTCCACTTATAATTGGGCGCCGTAGCCATCCTTATCCCATCGATTCTCCTTGTCCTGGGACGGATGGGCAGTTCGGAATTCGCGATCCGCCGGATCTGAGTGCAGGAGATGGCCCGCACCGAGACGACGCACGTAGGAGTACGATCGAGGTCCCCCTCTCTACCGCCGCTCGGGACCGACCTTGCCTTGGCACTTGGCAGCACGGGCACGGCGGAGCACATGGTAAATTGACATGGAACGTGAATATTCAATTCCGAGTTCAGGCTGATCTACATCCGATGAATAAAATACTCCATCCGTCCACGGTCAAAAACACTCTTATATTTAAGGGTTAGAGACTCTTATATTCAAGGGTTAGAGACGGAAGGAGTAACAGTTTTGCTAAAACAAATCTAGATATGCTCTAGGTATTGCACATCTAAATCTTATGTCACTGATTTTAGGCTAAGATTCGTGCGAGTATTTTTTTTTCTTTCTAATTTGATTTAGTCAGTTAGATATGCAGTAGCTACAACACATTTAGATATGCCCTAAACAAACCAAAAAATACTAAAAATCATGAAACGATGCTATTGCCTATTGTTAGGGTATCTCCGACGCATACGCTTAAACTGTCCGCAATCGTTTGGACCGCGTAGTTTGGATGTGTTATCCCATCCAACGCTGTCCTGAATCGGTCCGCTCGGTGGTTCGACGCAACTTTTTCGGCAAACCGGAAATAAAACGGGGGAGCTTTGCGGGCGTACGGACTACTGCCTCACCCGCGCCTGACTAACCTGGCCCACCCAAAACCCTCCTCCCTCGCTCGCATGCTTTCTCGCCAGGCGCCAGCTGCCCGGGTTTATGCCGCTGTAGAGCGGCCGCTCCGCATTGGCGCCCGCTCAGAGCGGACACGACCTCTCACAGACGTCAGCATTGAAGCGGCACGCCAGTCGAGAACGCCACCGACAACGTCACGTCCCTGGTGTCCGCGCCTATTCAGCGCCGAAGAGACGTTTACTGGATAGGGCGGGACGGTTATCTACCACCCCGTTCAATGCCCGTCCATCTGTATACCGCCATTAAGAAAGCTCGCCGATCGAGGAACCAACTCCGGTGCCACGCATTGACGCACCCGAACGCTTGGCTTCAGCAGAATCCGCTATTTAAAGGCTGCCATACCTGGCTAACTCCACACCACAACACATCCGCTCCACATCCTTCTCCCCTGCACCACATCTGCCATGACCGCAAGATCTAGCGCTGTGTGGGAGAGCATGTCCTCGGAGCAGAAGCACGAGGTGGACGCCTTTGCAGCCAACTGGCAGACCCGCCGTGCCTGGCGGATCGAGCACGGCATGCCGACCAGCTCGCCCGAGGTCTTCGACGACGACCCTACGATGGCGACGGGTTCCGACGATGACTCCGTGTGGACCCTGCACCTGTGCATGCCGACTTGACCATGGAGTAGGCGCAGATGCACTTCGACACCGCCATCCCAGAGGAGGAGCAGCCTGCGTTGCGTCTACGTTGGCATTCCTGCAGGCGCTGTAGGATCAGCGGTACAACCTGTTACTCCCCGAGCAGCACCGGTCGGCGAAGGGCCAAATCACGGTGAGCGCGCAAGTGAGGACACTGGGCCCGCCATGGTCACAACGAACGCGAACTTTGTCGTCGAGCAGTTGGTGCTCTACGAGGCCGGGCTTGCTCAAGTCTCCGCTCGCAACGCATAGGAAGCAAAACCAGACGCAGTCACACACGCGCCGGCGTTGTGGGCGCAGGTGGTCGAGGACAAGAACGCCGCCGTCCAACTTTCGGGGGTGCATGTGGCGGGTGGACAATGACGGACCGTCCACGTCCATCATCAAACTCACGTCCATCGGCACCGGAAACAGACAGGTCGCGGACTCCTCCAGGGGTGAGTAGGGGATGGGAGGCGGCAGGGCATGGTGTCCCAAGTGGGCTGGTCTGTTTCCTATGTTCTATTGTTTCTCGCCGGAGACCGCATCTTCACTTCACGGGTCATGAACCCCGCCGCTCATGGAGACGGCAGATGGAGGGCATGGTCGCCGATGCGGAATACAAAAAGTGGACGACAGGCGGTGCCATAGGATAGGTTTAGGTCTAACTGCTTTTTTAGTGAAAAATGTCCGAAATGTAATGAATGTGCTCCGGTTTATGTGAAAATTAGCTGGTTTGCATTAATTTCGCCCGATCTATTGACATGCGGTTTGAATTGTATGCATATAACATTGGATGGCCGGCCGCTTCCTTGTTACTTGTGATATCGCGTTGGTTTGTCCCTTGAAGAGGAAAGGGTGATGTAGCACGACAACAACAAGTATTTCCCTCGGTTATGAAACCAAGGTATCAATCCAGTAGGAGGGTCCATCAAACTATGTAAATAGTACCTTTTCACACATAACAAAAACTTGCAACACAATTCGTAAGAGGGGTTATCAATCCCTCTTGGTTATTGAGATAGATTAAATTGTATGAGATTGGATAAATAAATCTAACAAAAACACAAAATAAAAGAAGCAAAGAAAAAGTGCATCAAGGTATTTTTCGATTAACAGATCTGAAAACAATATGATAGGAAATAGACTCGGGGGCCATAGATTTCACTAGAGGCTTCTCTCAAGAAAATAGCATACGGTGGGTAAAGAAATTATTTGGACAATTGATAGAAGAGCAAATAATTATGACGATATCCAAGGCAATGATCGTGTATATAGGCATCACGTCCAAGATTAGTAGACCGACTCCTGCCTGCATCTACTACTATTACTCCACACATTGACTGCTATCTAGTATGCATCTAGTGTATTAAGTTCATGGAGAAATTGAGTAATGCAATAAGAACGATGACATGATGTAGACAAGATCTATTCATGTAGGAATAGACCCCATCCTTTTATCCTTAATGGCAACAATACATGAGTGCCTCACTACCCCTTCTGTCACTGGGTGAGGACATCGCAAGATCGAACCCATCACAAAGCACCTCTTCCCATTGTAAGAAAAATCAATCTAGTTGGCCAAACCAAACCAAAGTTTCGGAGAAGAAATATGAGGCTATGATAATCATGGATAAGAGAGTTCGACAAAGACTCAAATAATATTCATAGATAGATCTGATCATAAACTCACAATTCATCGGATCCCAACAAACAAGCCACAAAAAAGAGTTACATCAAATAGATCTCCAAGAACATCAAGGAGAACATTGTATTGAAGATCAAAAAGAGAGAAGAAGCCATCTAGCTACTGCCTACGGACCCGTAGGTCTGTGGTAAACTACTCATGCATCATCCGAGGGGCAAGGGTGTTGATGAAGAACCCCTCTGTGGTCGTTAACCCCTCCGGCAAGGTGCCGGAAAAGGTCTCTAGATTGGATCTCGTGGTTCTGTAACTTGCGGCGGCGAAAACTCTGATCTCCCTGCTTCGCTAGGGTTTTGGGGATTTTAGAGTATTTATAGAGCTGATAGGTGGTGGAGAGGGGGTCTGTGGGCCCCACTACCCACCAGGGCATGCCAGGGGCCTCCGGCGCGCCCTGGTGCCTTGTGGGCCCCATGGGCCTCCCCTCAGGCACTTCCTTGGCTCTCAAGTTGTCTTCTGTCTAGAAAAAAATCACCAAAGAGTTTTGTGGCTTTGGACTTTGTTTGGTACTGATATTCTGGAAAGTAAAAAACAAGCAAAAAACAGCAACTGGCACTGGGCACTATGTCAATAGGTTAGCCCAAAAAATGATATAAAGTTGCTATAAATGAATATAAAACATCCAAGATTGATAATACAACAACATGGAACAATAAAAAGTTATAGATACGTTGGAGACGTATCAACATCCCCAAGCTTAATTCTTGCTCGTCCTCGAGTAGGTAAATGATAAAAACAAATTTTTTGAAGTGGAATGCTGCCTAACATGTTCATATCATAAATATTTCTTTGTAGCATGGACATTTGAACTTTTAGATTAAGCAATAGTCTGTATTTGACATGAAGACATCAATACTCAAGCATATCAACAAGCAACCATGTCATTCAAAATATCAATGCTAAAGAAATCTATCCCTAGCCCATTATGCTCAGTCATTGATCCATTCATGAAACACACTCAAATATTAACTATGCCCAATGCACAAGCATGATAACAGTGTTCCCTAGTTGGTGCTTTATAAGAGAAGATGGAGATTTGTAGAGGTGCCAGAGCTCAAAGCTTAAATTGAGAGATAAAATTATTTTGGGTGGCATGTTTTTCCCTTCAATGAAAACGACTGAGAATTCCCAATACTTCCCATGCTAGGTAGATCATAGGCGGTTCCCAAACAGAAAATAAAGTTTATTCCTTTTTTCACCATTCTTTTATAATCCATGTCTAGGCGTATCCACGGGTGCCTTCCATACCGACACTTTCCAAGGAATTTATTATTGAACAACATAAATAAAATTTCTTTGCATTTTGGGACTGGGCATCCCTATTACCTTTGCCACACTCTCATGCAATGACAAGTGAATAAACACTCATCTTGAGAATAAAATATCTAGCATGGAAAATATTGGCCACCCCCTGCTACTTCATGAGCGGTACGGGCACACAAAAGGGGAAATTATTTTGAACATTAGAGTTGGCACATACAAATTTTCTTGGAACGGTACCGAAATACCGCATATAGGTAGGTATGATGGACTCATTTGGCACAACTTTGGGTTTAAGGATTTGGATGCACAAGTAGTATTCCCACTTAGTACAAATGAAGGCTAGCAAATAGATGAGAAGCGACCAACCAAGAAACGAAAACTATCATAAAAAAAGCATTAAATGTAACTAGCACCGAATAATGCACCATAAGTAGGATGTAACTTGATTGCATAACTATTGACTTTCATGCTTGCATAGGGAATCGCAAACCTTAACACCAATATTCTTACTAAGGCATAATTACTCATTAACATGACTCACATATTATTATCATCTATCTCAAAACTATTGCAAGGAATCAAGTTTTTAATATCCAATGATCTTCATGAAAGTTTTTATTATATCCCTATTGAATATCTATCACTTTGGACTAATTTCATATATTGCTACTAACAAAGCTCTCAAACAAATTTAAGTGAAGAACAAGAGCACAAATATTTCTTCAAAGTAATTTTCATCTCTCAGAAATAATATAAGTGAAGCAATGAGAAGCTATCTCTTTAAAATTAAAACAACACCATGCTCAAAAAGATATAAGTGAAGTACTAGAGCAATTACATAGCTCAAAAATTTAAATAAAGCACAGAGAGCAAATCATAGCATAATTATGGCTCTCTCAAATAGGTGTGTCCAGCAAGGATTATTGTGACAAACTAAAAATTAAAAAAAGTAAAGACACATATAATTCAAGACACTCCAAGCAAAACTCATGATATGTGATGAGTAAAAATATAGCTCCAAGAAAAATTACCGATGGTCGTTAGAAGAAAGAGGGGATGCCTTCCGGGGCATCCCAAAGCTTAGTTGCTTGGTACGTCTTGAATATTACCTTGGGGTGCCGTGGGGCATCCCTAAGCTTAGGATCTTGACACTCCTTATTCCTTCGTCCATCGTGATCTCACCCAAAACTTGAAAACTTCAATCACACAAAACTCAACAAAAACCTTCGTGAGATCCAGTATAAGAAAACCAATCTTTACTTTAAGTACTATTGCAAACCCATTCATATTTTTTTATTGCATTATACCTACCGTATTCTATCTTTACCATGTCTTATACCCCCTGATACAATCCATAGATTCATAAAAATAAGCAAACAGTGCAACAAAACATAATCTGTCAAAAACAAAACAGTGTGTAAAGCCGCTAATTTTACTCATACTTCTGTAACTCCAAAAATTCTGAACATTAGGACAACGTAGGCAATTTGTATATCAATTTTGTGTAAAAAATTCAGAAGCTTTCGTCGTTTTTGTGAATTTTAACAATTCTGCTACTGGACACAAAAGTTTATGTTTTCCAACAAGATCAAATCAACTATCACCCAACATGATCCTGAAGGCTTTACTTGGCACAAACACTAATTAAAACATAAAAAACACAATCATAACAGTAACATAATTGTGTAAACACTCAAGAACAGAAAGAAAAAGTGAAAAATAAATTTTATTCATTGGGTTGCCTCCCCACAAGCGCTATTATTTAATGCCCCTAGCTAGGCATAATGCATAGATTCAAGTATTGTCATCTTTGGTTCTTGTCCCATAGGTTGTCCTCATGATTGACTCATATGGTGGTCTAATTTTAGTTCTAGGGAAGTGTTCCATACCCTTCTTTAGAGGAAACTGAAATTTAATATTCCCTTCTTTCATATCAATCACGGCACTTATAGTTCGCAAAAACGGTCTACCAAGTATTATAGGACAAGACGAATTGCAATTAATATCAAGCACAATAAAGTCTATGGCACATAGTTGATATCTGCAAGAATAAGAACATCATTAATTCTTCCCAAAGGCTTTTTAATAGTAGAATCTGCCAAGTGCAAATTAAGAGAGCATTCTTCAATATTGGTAAAACCAAGCACATCACATAGAGATTTTGGAATTGTGGAAATTGTTGGGGAACACAGTAATTTCAAAAAAAAAATCCTACGATCATGCAAGATCTATCTAGGTGATGCATAGCAACGAGAGGGTTGTCTACGTACCCTCGTAGACCAAAAGCGGAAGCATTATGACAACGTGGTTGATGTAGTCGTACGTCTTCATGATCCGACCGATCCTAGCACCGAAGGTACGACACCTTCGCGATCTGCACACGTTCAGCTCGGTGACGTCCCATAAACTCTAGATCTAGCTGCGGTCGAGGGAGAGTTTCGTTAGCACGACGGCGTGGTGACAGTGATGATGAAGTTACCGGCGCAGGGCTTCGCCTAAGCACTACAACGATATGACTGAGGTGGAAATCTGTGGAGGGGGGAACCGCACACGGCTAAAAGATCAACTTGATCAACTTGTGTGTCTATGGGGTGCCCCCCTCCCCCGTATATAAAGGAGTAGAGGATGGGGCCGGACGTGCTCATGGGGTGTGCCCCAAGGGGGGATTCCTACTCCTACTAGGAGTAGGTTTCCCCCCTTTTCTAGTCCAACTAGGAGGGGGAAGGAAGGGAAGAAGGGAAGAAGGAAAGGGGGGGCCTCCCCAATTCAGATTGGGCTTGGGGGGCGCCCCACCACTTGGACGCCTCATCTTCTCTCCTACTAAGGCCCATGAAGGCCCATTGACCCCCCGAGGGGTTCCGGTAACCCCGCGGTACTCCGGCTTTATCCGAAACTTCTCCGGAACACTTCCGGTGTCTGAACATAGCCGTCCAATATATTAATCTTTATGTCTCGACCATTTCGAGACTCCTCGTCATGTCCGTGATCACATCCAGGACTCCGAACAACCTTTGGTATATCATATCACATAAACTCATAATACCAATCGTCATCGAACGTTAAGCGTGCGGACCCTACGGGTTCGAGAACTATGTAGACATGATCGAGACTCATCTCCGGTTAATAACCAATAGCGGAACCTAGATGCTCATATTGGTTCCTACATATTATATGAAGATCTTTATCAGTCAAACCGCATAACAACATACGTTGTTCCCTTTGTCATCGGTATGTGACTTGCCCGAGATTCGATCGTCGGTATCATCATACCTAGTTCAATCTCGTTACCGGCAAGTCTCTTTACTCGTTCCGTAATACTTCATCCCGCAACTAACTCATTAGTCACAATGCTTGCAAGGCTTATAGTGATGAGTATTACCGAGAGTGCGCAGAGATAGCTCTCCGATACATGGAGTGACAAATCCTAATCTTGATCTATGCCAACCCAATAAACACCTTCGGAGACACCTATAGAGCATCTTTATAATCACCCAGTTACGTTGTGACGTTTGATAGCACACAAGGTGTTCCTCCGGTATCCGGGAGTTGCATAATCTCATAGTCCGAGGAACATGTATAAGTCATAAAGAAAGCAGTAGCAATGAAACTGTAACGATCATAATGCTAAGCTAACGGATGGGTCTTGTCCACCACATCATTCTCCTAATGACGTGATCCCGTTCATCAAATGACAACACATGTCTATGGTTAGGAAACATAACCATCTTTGATTAACGAGCTAGTCAAGTAGAGGCATACTAGGGACACTATGTTTTGTCTATGTATTCACACATGTACTAAGTTTCTGGTTAATACAATTCTATCATGAATAATAAACATTTATCGTGAAATAAGGAAATAAATAATAACTTTATTATTGCCTCTAGGGCATATTTCCTTCAGAAACACTAGCACCTAAATCACATAAGGCATTGCACTCATAATTTTTGATCTTGACTTTAATGGTAGGTTCCCATTCATCATATAATTTTCTAGGAATTCAAATCTCTAACTCCAATTTTTCTTCTAAAGCTTTTAGAATGGCATCCACAATATGTTTAGTAAAAGCTTTATTTTGTCTATAGGAATTGGGTGAATTTATCATGGATTGTAACAAAGAAATACACTCAATCAAAGAGCAACTATCATAATTAAAGTCTTTGTAATCCAAAAGAGTGGGAACACCACTAGTTAAAGTTTTGACCTCTCCAAACCCGCTTTTATCAATTTTTTCAATAAGATTTTTCACCCTCCGACTTATGAGGACGCCTTCTAGCTAAAGTTGACTCTTCTTTAGTCCTCTTACAATCAATTTTAACATTACTAAACAAGGAGTCAATAGAAGAAACACCAATCATCTTAACATCTTCGTCATTACTAAGAAAGCAATCGGTAGAAAACGCTCTTTCCAAAATTTCTCTTATAGCTCTAAGCATAGCGGTTCTTTTATTACTTTCATAAATAGAGACATATAAAGTTTTAATTGATTCATTAACATCAGCCTTGGGTGTAAAAACTTTAGCCTTGTGATTTTCTACATCACGAGAAATTCTATCAATGCTTCTAGACATATCATCAATCTTACTCAACTTTTCTTCTATGATAGTGTTGAAAACTTTTTGCACATTAATAAATTCTTTGATATTACTCTCAAGATCAGAGGCATCCTATTATTATTACAAGAACAGTTACCAAGGAATTGCCGTAATTGTTAGAGGAATTTCCAGGAAAAGGCCTAGGATTAAAATTACCTCTATAAGCATTATTATTAAAATTGTTTCACGAGACAAAATTCACATCTACGGGATCATTATTTTTCTCAATCAAAGTAGACAAAGATACATCATTAAGATCAATAGGAGCATTTTTATTAGCAACTAATTTTATAAGTGCATCAACTTTTTCACTTAAAGTGCTAATTTTCTTCAACAGAATTGACTTTTTTTACTATAGGTGCTCTTTTGGTATGCCATCGTGAATAATTTTCCATAATATTATTGAGCAATTTAGTAGCTTCACCCAAAGTAATTTCCATAAAAGTACCTCCCGCGATGGAATTTAAAAGATTTCTAGAAACAAAATTCAACCCCATGTATTTTTTTGTATAATCACCCATAGATTTAAACCATGAGTAGGACAATTTCTTAGCACTAATTTCATTCTTTCTCAAGATTGTGCAACATGTTCATGCTAAATTTGCTTAAAATTCATGATTAGATTGCTAAGGAAAATAATTTTTCGGGTGGAAAATACTTAGTAAAAAAAAGCATCTTTGCACTTATCCCAAGAATCAATACTATTGCGAGACAAAGATGAAAACCAAAATTTTGTACGATACCTCAAAGAGAAAGTAATAATTTCAACTTTAGAATATCATTGTCCACATATTTTTTCTTTTGCATATCACACAATTCTATGAAAGTGTTTAGATGGGATGCGACATCCTCATTAGGAGTACCAGAAAATTGCCCTTTCATAACAAGATTTAACAAAGCAGCATTAATATCATAAGACTCCGCACTAGCGGCGGGAGGAGCAATCGGAATACTAATAAAATCAATATTATTAGTATTGAAAAAATTACATAACTTGATGTTTTCTTGAGACAATGTGACTACGCAAACAAGATTGCAAGCAAATTACAAGAGATCCGATGAGAAAAAGGCAAACAAAAAGAAGGCAAATAAAAAGGCAAATATTTTTGTGTTTTTGTAAAAACATTTTAGAAGCGGGGGAGATGAAAACAAGAGGCAAATGGCAAATAAAGTAAATTACAAGAAGATGAGATTTGTGATTGTGTACCTGATAGATCTTGACATGATGCTCCCTGGCAACGGCGCCAGAAATCTTGCTTCCTTGTTAGTTGTGATATCGCGTTGGTTTGTCCCTTGAAGAGGAAAGGGTGATGCAGCACAACAACAACAACAAGTATTTCCGTCAGTTATGAAACCAAGGTATCAATCCAGTAGGAGGATCCACCAAACTATGTAAACAATACCTTCACACCAATAGTAAAAACTTGCTACCCAACGCGTAAGAGGGGTTGTCAATCCCTCCTCGGTATTGAGATAGATTAAATTGTATGAGATTGGATAAATAGAGCTAATAAAAATATAAAATAAGATAAGTAAAAAAAGTGTAGCAAGGTATTTTTGGATTAATAGATCTAAAAACAATATGATAGGAAATAGACTCGGGGGCCGTAGATTTCACTAGAGACTTCTCTCAAGAAAATAGCATACAGTGGGTAAAAAAATTTCTGTTGGGCAATTGATAGAACAACAAACAATTATGATGATATCCAAGGCAATGATCATGTATATAGGCATCACATCCAAGATTAGTAGACTGACTCCTGCCGGCATCTACTACTATTACCCCAGACATCGACCGCTATCCACCATGCATCTAGTGTATTAAGTTCATGGAGAAATGGAGTAATGCAATAAGAATGATGACATGATGTAGACAAGATCTATTAATGTAGGAATAGACCCCATCTTTTTATCCTTAATGGCAACAACACATGCGTGCCTCGCTACCCCTTCTGTCACTGGGTGAGGACACCGCAAGATCGAACCCATCACAAAGCACCTCTTCCCATTGCAAGAAAAATCATTCTAGTTGACCAAACCAAACCAAAGTTTCAAAGAAGAAATACGAGGCTATAATAATTGTGCATAAGAGAGTTCAACAAAGACTCAAATAATATTCATAGATAGACCTGATCATAAACTTGCAATTCATCGGATCTCAACAAACACACCGCAAAAAAGAGTTATATCAAATAGATCTCCAAGAACATTGTATTGAAGATAAAAAACGTAGGACCTTGAAGTATGTCTAGAGGGGGGGTGATTAGACTACTTGACCAATTAAAAACTTAACCTTTTCCCAATTTTAGAGTTTGGCAGATTTTTTAGCTATCTTAGGACAAGTCGAGCAATCATCACACTATTCAAGCAAGCATGCAAAGAGTATATAGGCAGCGGAAATTAAAGCATGCAACTTGCAAGAAAGTAAAGGGAAGGGTTTGGAGGATTCAAACGCAATTGGAGACACGGATGTTTTTGGCATGGTTTCGATAGGTGGTGCTATCGTACATCCATGTTGATGGAGACTTCAATCCACGAAGGGTAACGGTTGCGCGAGTCCACGGAGGGCTCCACCCACGAACAGTCCACGAAGAAGCAACCTTGTCTATCCCACCATGGCCATCGCCCACGAAGGACTTGCCTCACTAGCGGTAGATCTTCACGAAGTAGGTGATCTCCTTGCCCTTACAAACTCCTTGGTTCAACTCCACAATCCTGTCGGAGGCTCCCAAGTGACACCTAGCCAATCTAGAAGACACCACTCTCCAAGAAGTAACAAATGGTGCGTTGATGATGAACTCCTTGCCCTTGTGCTTCAAATGATAGTCTCCCCAACACTCAACCCTCTCTCATAGGTTTTGGATCTGGTGGAAAGAAGATTTGAGTGGAAAGCAACTTGGGGAAGGCTAGAGATCAAGATTCATATGGTAGGAATGGAATATCTTGGTCTCAACACATGAGTAGGTGGTTCTCTCTCAGAAATGGTAAGTTGAAAGTGTAGGTTTAGTCTGATATCTCTCTCCACGAATGAAGAGGAGGTGGAGGGGTATATATAGCCTCCACACAAATCTAACCGTTACACACAATTTACCAAACTCGGTGGGACCGATTCAACAGACTCGGTCGGACCGATTTAGTAAACCTAGTGACCGTTAGTGATTTTCGGTGGGACTGACATGCAACTTGGTGAGAGCGATTCGGTTAGGGTTAGGGCATAACGTAATCTCGGTAAGACCGATTACACAAACTCGGTGAGACCGATTTTCGTAATAAGCTTTCCAGAGAGTTGGTCAGGTAAACTTGGTGGGACCAATTTGCTCTTTTCGGTGAGACCGAAATGTTACAAAAGGGAAACAGAGAGTTTATATTGCAATCTCGGTGGGACCGATCGCTCACTTCGGTTAGACCGAAACGTTACGAAGGGAAACAGAGAGATTACAATCCCATCTCGGTGAGACCGAGATCCCTATCGGTAAGACCGATTTGCTTAGGGTTTGTGGCACTGGCTATGACATTTGAAATCGGTGGCGCCGGATAGAAAGAATCGGTGTGGCCGATTTTGGCTTTGGGTTTAGGTCATTTGTGGATGTGAGAAAGTAGCTGAGGGTTTTGGAGCATATCACTAAGCACATGAAGCAAGAGGCTTATTAAGCAACACCTCATCCCTCCTTGATAGTATTGGCTTTTTCTATAGACTCAATGTGATCTTGGATCACTAAAATATAAAATGAAGAGTCTTGAGCTTTTGAGCTTGAGCCAATCCTTTGTCTTTAGTATTTTGAGGGATCCACTTTCATCATCCATGCCATGCCATTCATTGAGCTTTCCTGAAATAATAGTCTTGGAATAGCATTAGCTCAATGAGCTATATGTTGTTATGAATTACCAAAACCACCTAGGGATAGTTGCACTTTCAATCTCCCCCTTTTTGGTAATTGATGACAACATATAGATCAAAGCTTCGACAAATGATAATAAGATTTAACAACATTGTCGCTTTGAGAAGTATGTGATAAGCAAGAGCTCCCCCTAAATTTGTGCAAAGTTTAAGATTTACTTTGGCTTGCAAATGCACAATGAATTAGGCTCATGGGTTACTCTTCCATGTCACATACATCTTGGTGGAGCGCTCAAAATAATAAAGATTGAATACATGCACTCATCACCAAGCAAAGTGAATGATCACATAGGATAGATAAGATAATATCATCAAACATGCATAAGTGTAGCTTATGATCAAACACATGATCATCAATGTCTCACAAGAATAGCATAGTATCTCAAGCAATCAAAAGCAAACAAGTTTAACCACCAAATCAAAGCAAGAGAGAACAAAAGCAACACTCTCTCTCGAAGCCTATGACTATACATTTTTCTCCCCCTTTGGCAACAAGTTACCAAAAAGTTCATAGAAAATGCATAGTGCTAGATCGACTCTCAGGCTTGATCTTCAGGTGGTGGTGTCCGGATAACTCCAAGAACGAAGTCTTCAGTTGAAGTAGAGGGTGTTGGAGTTGATGCTGGAGCTGGTTGCACTGGAGCTGTAGGAGTTGTAGCTGGTGCAGATGATGTTGCTCTAGTGTCTGTCACAGGCACTGCAACTGACCTCTGGGCTCTAGGCACTCTGGCAAACACATTAGTGGTAGTCTTGCCCTTCCTCTCCTGCATGTCATCCTATAACTGCTCCACAACTGACTGAATCTCAGTTACTTTGACATCAAGATCATGAAATTTGAGTTCCATGATTCTTTCCAAGCTCTCCTGATTCTGAGTGAGGGTGGCCAATCCTTTCTCAATCCTCAGAGTTGATGCTATTAAGTAACCAAGCTGCTCGTGCTTGTTCTTCAAGAAATACTCAGATGCCTCCTCTTGAGTTGGCATCTTGGCAGCCTTCTCCTTCCTTGCCTTCTCCTTCTTCTCTTGAGCATGTACAGATGATGGATCATTCTCATTCATGACAACCTCATTGTCCTCAAAGTCTGGATAAAGTGGAAAATGTTCCTTATCCAATAGATATTTGCATGTTCCCATCTTTGAGTTAATCAACTCCTGAATCTGAGGGGCATATCCACAGCTCCTCTTCTGATCTGCTGCAGTCCTCTTAATGGTTTCAACCATAAGGCTCATAACCTTAAATTTCTGAGGCACATCAAACAAATGCAACATGTCGATTGCATGCCCTCTGATCATGTTCTGGTCACCAGACTTAGGATCCAATTGATTGTGGGCAGCCCTGACAGAAGATAGTGGACTAACCCAAACTTATGTGTCTCAACAGCTTTGTATGGGATCTCCTTGTACATGTGTGCCATGGAATTGTGGTCCATCTTCTTTTTGGCATATACATCCAGGTCATCTTCATCTTCCTTTGGGGCATTGATCAGACTTGCCATTCCTCAACAGTGGACTGGTACCTTGTACCTTCAGACATCCAAACTATCCTTCCATCTGGATAGAAGTGTGCTGTGGAGTAGAATTGCATGATAAGTTCATCATTCTAGTTGGTGAGATTTTGCCCAACATAATCTGCAACTCCACAAGCAACAAAACTGTCTTGCACTCCTGGATAGTGCTCTTCATTCTCCTTCATGTAGGTCCAGTCGACCCATCTCATATCACATACTATGGGCTTCTTGTCCAACAAGATTGTCTCATAGAAGTCTTGTTGTTCCTTTGTATGGAACCTGTAATCAACAACAGTTCTTCTCCTTGCGGCATATGGATCTGTCAGCCTCCATAGCCTCAACCCTGAGTCTCTTCTGATGTTCATGTCCTCAGCCACAGGATGGGCATCATTGTGGTCTGGTATCTTGGGCTTGAGCTTCCTTAGGACATGTCCTTCTTCATCTTCCTCATCAGCAACATTAGGCACTGGGGCCTTGTTCTTCTCAGCAGCTGGAATACTCCTGGTATTCCTCTTTGGTGCAAGCTTGGCCTTGGGGGCAGCTTTGGGTGCTTCCTTGGGCTTAGATGTTGCAGCCCCTGATCTAATAGCATCACCCATAAGCTTAGGTGCCTTGGGTGCTGGTGCAGCAACCTCTTCTTCCTCTTCAGAATCTCTTCTCATTGAGGGCTTTCCAAGAACCTGGGCAGTTGTGGTTCTTGCTCTCTTTTTCTTCTTATCCTGAGCAGCTTTATCCTCTGACTCAATGGTAAACTTCATTGTTTCTCCAGTAGGAACTTTCTTGGTTTTTGAAGTTGTGACTTTCTTTGCAGGCGCCTCTTTGGGTTCAGTCTGTTCTGGCACTTGAGTGGACCTTCTGACCTTGGGCATAGGTGTCCTCTTGGCAGGAACTTTCTTGTTCAGTCCAGGCTTTGTGTTATGTGCAGAGCCATACTCCTTTTTGAGCACTACCTTCTTGGAAGTAGCCTCATCTTCAGCCGCCACATAGTCCTCGTCTTCAGAGTCTGAAGTTCTCTTCTTCCTTTGCCTGGTAGCAGCCTTAGGCAGGTTGCTTGGAGTGCTTCTGCTGCCTTCATCTGAGGTGCTTGAGGGACTAGTGCCCTCACTCATGTGCATCTGCTCTTCTGACCTGTTCTGGCTGTCACTCTGGTCTGACATGCTGCAAACACTGACTGCTGACCCTGTGAAGAGTTATAGATGCGATAGAATGGATGAGCATTACAAAATGCAGATATTTTTGCAAAAGAATGATTCAAAAATTCAGTTTTAGTTTTCCACAGAAAGCATTTCGGATCAATCAATTTTCAAACTCGGTGATACCGAAGCAGTTTTGGAACCTAAACTGATGAACTCGGTTTGACCGAGTCACAGTTCGGTGGTACCGAGACTGCTAGGGTTTCACAAAGTCCTAAAATCGGTCTCACCGATTAGCAATTCTCGGTTAGACCAAGAGTTACTAGTGCAATGTCATAAGCCAAATCGGTGGGACCGAGTTTTTCAACTCGGTGGGTCCGAGATGGTTTCGGCGGAAACCTAACCCTAAAATTTTGAACATTTAATCTACGGACTGCATTGACTGGATAGGAGCGTTTCAATCGTGGAAAGAATCAATAAGAACACAATGTGCTAGGAATCGGACGATGATAGCACAGTGATCGAGTCCATACCCTGGCTTGGTGATGAACTCGCTATGGCGGCAACGGCAGGGGCGAAATCCGTAGACGGAGGCGGAGACCAGCGACAGGAGGCGACTGGCGACGAGGAGACGATCCGGAGACCCTGGTGGCAGAGCGAGCTATTGCGCGGGCGAAGGGGTTCAGAGAAATTTCCAAAATTTTGCCCGTGACTATATATAGCCCGACCCCGTCGGTGTGACCGAGTGGAACAACTCGGTGGCACCGAGATGCATAACTGTGTACAGTTACAGCAACTCGGTGTGACCGAAAAGTTCAAATAGGTTGCACCGAGATTGAAAACTCAGATCGACTTAATGATCTCGGTAGGACCGAAATGGAGGAATCGGTCAGACCGAGAATCACAAAGAAGTTTTGGAAGTTTAAGTCTATGACGAATCGGGGACTCCGAGTGCTCCTCACATAGAGTGGTTCGAATCTGACTTGATCAAATTTTGTGATGTAGCATGAATAGAGTTTGAGACGAGAAAAGCATAGATAGCTAGAGAAGGTTCTTAGGCATTCTTGTCCATCCACTTGGCAAAAAGAAAAGAACCCAAACAATCAAAGCAACAAGTGGATGTCCTTGAATGAGTAAAATATGCACCAACATGCTCACACAATAAGATGTCAAATGAAACATGTGGCAAAACATGCACAACCAATTCTAGCATCTATCAAACAATTGGCGATGACTAGGTCATCTATATATGAGTATATTGACTTAGGAGTCAAATGAAAAACATTTGATCATAGGTCATACTCATCGTTTAAGTTCAAGTGGGGTTACCACTTTTACATAATGCATTGATGTGTTCACACCATTAGAGTTGCTTTGACTCAATTCTTAGAGTTAAGCTCCCCCTAGATGTGAGACCCCCCTTTTGAGGGATGAACTAACCTTGGGTTTTGTCGATGATGACTTCATGTAGGTGTTGAAGATGTGGATGCTCAATGTTGATGTAGATCATTTGGAGCAATCCTTTGGAGTGAGTTGCACTTTCAACTTACCTACATGGGTTAGTCCCACAAGGAACAATCAAGAATATCCATAGACATAGAGTGATGCACACACAAGATGATGTCCATGAAATCATTAGGTTACCTTGTCCCTTGCCTTACCAACATGAGGGTTTGTGACTCCTTGAACTAGTGCAAGATGTGGAAGTTGATTGCACTCGTTCTTGCCATAATGATATGAGTGAAGAATGTTGGCGGAGTCATCCTCAAGAACTCTCTAGTTCTTCTTCTTCGGGATCCACATCATCTTGATGGGAATCCTTGGAGTTGTAGTTGTACTTGATGAAGTAGAACTTGACGTAGTCTTGGGAACCCACTTGAACGAGGCTTTAGGTGCTTCTTCAAATGCAACAATCTCTTCTTGAAGCTTGTCCTTGCCTTCGTTCTTGTGGTCTTGTGGTGGAAGATCATCTTGTGCTTGTGTTCCCTTGAAGGAAGTAGGATCATACTTCTCTTGTTGAGGAACAAACTTCGTCTTGGGGTATTGATCTTCTTCCCACTCAACTCCATTGGCATTGAACTTTCATTCAAAACCAACACCTTGATTCTTCCGGTGCCTTCCTTGCTTGCGTACAATTTCCTCGAATTGCTTACTCCCGGCAAGGCTCTTGTAAACACCTTTCTCTATAATTCCCTTCAATAAGCTATTTTCTTGCTCAAGTGTAACTTGGCTAAGAGAATCATTAGTGCAATCAAGAGAACTACTAGAAGCAACAATATTGGATTTGACATTATTATTATTGTTACTACTAGAGGAAGTATCTTTCTTGTACTTGTTACTAGACTTGACTTGAGGCATGTAAGTAGATAAGAGTAAACGCTTGGCAATGTAAGAAGAACTTTTCTTACGGAGATCATCATTGATTGCTTTTAAGAACTCATGCTCTTGCTCAAGATTGAGCTTTTTAAAGCGTAACTTCTCATGAGCCCTTAAAAGTTCTCGATGATCTTCGAAGATAGTTTCATGAGCCAACTTAAGAGTGTTTAGTTCTTTAGTTAGAAGCTCAATCTTCTCCTTATCATTGTCATTTGTTTTATCTTGATTAGCATGATTAATTGACGTTTCATCATAGTATTCATCACTAGAGTTGTCAACAAGTAAATCATCATCCACAAGCAAGTCATCTTCATCACTATTGAAATCAACATACTCAGGATGTGTTACCTTTGGACCTTTGGCCATGAAGCATCTTCCAATTCCTTCATTTGGTGAATCAAATATGTCGTAGGAGTTGGTTGACACAAGTGCTATACCGGCAACACCTTCATCTTGAGTATATTCAGAGTCGGAGTGATAGCTTCTCTCGGAGTGATTGTCGGAGTCGGAGCCGGATACCCATTCACCAACATGAGCTTGATGTCTTCGTTTTGTGTAGCTCCTTGATGACTTGTCCTTCCTTTCCAAATCCTTGCTTCTCCGTGAGGGTCTTCGTTCATAATGATCATCTCTACTCCTCCTCTCTCTCGGTGGTGATTCTTCTCTTTTGCTTCTTCTTCTTGGAGAATCTTCTCTTCTTTTGTAGGGTGCCGTACACTCATTGGAATAGTGTTCGGGTCTCCCACAACTGTAGCAATTGCGCTCTCGACTAGAAGATCTTTTGTCATTGTAAGACCTTGACTTGGAACTTCTTTCTTTGCTTCTACTCTTGTAGAATTTGTTGAAGTTCTTCACCATTAAGCTCAATTCTTCATTGAAGGTTTGTTTCTCACTTGATGATGTGGGGGATTCACTTGAGGCTTTGTAAGCACCACTTGACTTGTTGTGAAGTTCCTCCTTATCCTTGAGTGACATCTCATGAGCAACAATTCTTCCAATGACTTCCGTTGGCTTGAGATCTTTGTAGTTTGGCATCATTTGGATCAATGTGCACACGGTATCATACTTTCCATCCAATGCTCTTAGGATCTTCTTGATGATGAATTTGTCGGTCATCTCTTCACTCCCTAAGCCGGCAATCTCATTTGTGATAAGAGCAAGCCTAGAGTACATTTCAGCGACACCTTCACCATCCTTCATTTTGAACTTGTCAAGCTGACTTTGGAGCACATCCAACTTGGATTCCTTGACGGATTCGGTACCTTCATGCATATCAATCAAAGTATCCCAAATTTCCTTTGCATTCTCAAGATGGCTGATTTTGTTGAATTCTTCGAGGCACAATCCGTTCAAGATGATATCACAAGCTTGAGTGTTGTATTGCAGCATCTTCAATTCTTCCGCATTAGCTTCACGGTTCGGTTCTCTCCCAACAAAGAATTCACCTTGCAAGCTAATACAAATAATTGTCCAAACGGCTGGGTTATGTCCAAGAATATGCATTTTCATCTTATGCTTCCAACTAGCAAAATTAGTAGCATCAAAGTAAGGACCTCTACGGTGATAATTTTCCTCGCTAAACGCCATACTCTCCTAGGTTGTGAAACCAAGGCTATGACCACCAAAAGCTATGGAAATCAAAGCAAATGGAGACCAAAGCTCTGATACCACTTGTAAGACCTTGAAGTATGTCTAGAGGGGGGGTGATTAGACTACTTGACCAATTAAAAACTTAACCTTTTCCCAATTTTAGAGTTTGGCAGATTTTAGCTATCTTAGGACAAGTCAAGCAATCATCACACTATTCAAGCAAGCATGCAAAGAGTATATAGGCAGCGGAAATTAAAGCATGCAACTTGCAAGAAAGTAAAGGGAAGGGTTTGGAGGATTCAAACGCAATTGGAGACACGGATGTTTTTGGCGTGGTTCCGATAGCTGGTGCTATCGTACATCCACGTTTATGGAGACTTCAACCCACGAAGGGTAACGGTTGCGCGAGTCCACGGAGGGCTCCACCCACGAACAGTCCACGAAGAAGAAACCTTGTCTATCCCACCATGGCCATCGCCCACGAAGGACTTGCCTCACTAGCGGTAGATCTTCACGAAGTAGGCGATCTCCTTGCCCTTACAAACTCCTTGGTTCAACTCCACAATCCTGTCGGAGGCTCCCAAGTGACACCTAGCCAATCTAGGAGACACCACTCTCCAAGAAGTAACAAATGGTGCGTTGATGATGAACTCCTTGCTCTTGTGCTTCAAATGATAGTCTCCCCAACACTCAACCCTCTCTCATAGGTTTTGGATCTGGTGGAAAGAAGATTTGAGTGGAAAGCAACTTGGGGAAGGCTAGAGATCAAGATTCATATGGTAGGAATGGAATATCTTGGTCTCAACACATGAGTAGGTGGTTCTCTCTCAGAAATGGTAAGTTGAAAGTGTAGGTTTAGTCTGATATCTCTCTCCACGAATGAAGAGGAGGTGGAGGGGTATATATAGCCTCCACACAAATCTAACCGTTACACACAATTTACCAAACTCGGTGGGACCGATTCAACAGACTCGGTCGGACCGATTTAGTAAACCTAGTGACCGTTAGTGATTTTCGGTGGGACTGACATGCAACTTGGTGAGAGCGATTCGGTTAGGGTTAGGGCATAACGTAATCTCGGTAAGACCGATTACACAAACTCGGTGAGACCGATTTTCGTAATAAGCTTTCCAGAGAGTTGGTCAGGTAAACTTGGTGGGACCAATTTGCTCTTTTCGGTGAGACCGAAATGTTACAAAAGGGAAACAGAGAGTTTATATTGCAATCTCGGTGGGACCGATCGCTCACTTCGGTTAGACCGAAACGTTACGAAGGGAAACAGAGAGATTACAATCCCATCTCGGTGAGACCGAGATCCCTATCGGTAAGACCGATTTGCTTAGGGTTTGTGGCACTGGCTATGACATTTGAAATCGGTGGCGCCGGATAGAAAGAATCGGTGTGACCGATTTTGGCTTTGGGTTTAGGTCATTTGTGGATGTGAGAAAGTAGCTGAGGGTTTTGGAGCATATCACTAAGCACATGAAGCAAGAGGCTCATTAAGCAACACCTCATCCCTCCTTGATAGTATTGGCTTTTCCTATAGACTCAATGTGATCTTGGATCACTAAAATATAAAATGAAGTCTTGAGCTTTTGAGCTTGAGCCAATCCTTTGTCTTTAGTATTTTGAGGGATCCACTTTCATCATCCATGCCATGCCATTCATTGAGCTTTCCTAAAATAATAGTCTTGGAATAGCATTAGCTCAATGAGCTATATGTTGTTATGAATTACCAAAACCACCTAGGGATAGTTGCACTTTCAAAAAAGAGAGAAAGAAGTCATCTAGCTACTGCCTACGGACTTGTAGGTCTATTGTAAACTACTCACGCATCATCAGAGGGGCAAGGGTGTTGATGAAGAGCCCCTCCGTGATCGCTGACCCCTCTGGCAAGGTGCCAGAAAAGGCCTCTAGGTTGGATCTCGTGGTTTTGTAACTTGCGGCTGTGAAAACTCTGATCTCTCTGCTCCCCTAGGGTTTGGGTATTTTAGAGTATTTATAGAGCTGATAGGTGGTGGAGAGGGGGGCTGTGGGCCCCATTACCCACTAGGGCATGCTAGGGGGCCTCTGGCGTGCCCTGGTGCCTTGTGGGCACTATGGGCCTCCCCTCGGGCACTTCCTTGGCTCCCAAGTTGACTTCTATCCAGAAAAAATCGCCAAAAAGTTTCGTGACATTTGGAGTTCGTTGGTACTGATATTCTGTGGAGTAAAAACAAGCAAAAAACAGCAACTGGCACTAAGCACTATGTCAATAGTTAGTCCCAAAAAATATATAAAGTTGTTATAAAATGGATATAAAACATTCAACATTGATAATATAACATCATGGAACAATCAGCAATTATAGATACGTTGGAGGCGTATCACCGACTCCCGCATCCATGTCTACAAAATGACCCCCTGTCCGTGGACGGATGTGGGAGAAAATCTGGGATTCAACGTTGGAGATGCCCGTACCCAGTCCGAGCGACTCCGTGATACTGATTTTGTCGTGGAATGGATTGATGGGTTTGGCCCAATTTTGCAGTATATTTGTAAACAACTATTATAAAAGTTCATCGAAATTACAAAATCATCTCAAACATAATAAAAATTACATCGAGATTCCGAGACCATCGAACGACCACTAATACCGCCAGAACGAGCCGCCGACAACATAATAAAAAATACATCCAGATTCCCAGACCATTGAATGACCACTACTGCAGCCAAAACGAGATGCTGACGTGCCGTTGGAGCCGCTCCCCTACAGGAGCCGGCTTGACCATATCGATGCTAGTCGGGAAGTGTTCGTGCATGTGTCCCTAAGGACCAACGGCCTGGAACCTCAGTCGTCGTCGTTGAATGCTTACATAGATTTGAAGCATCTCACATCAAATCTCGCCACATGGCGAGAAACCCTAACCTCACCGCCCCAAGGAGACCATAGTCTACACCGGAGCTCCATCGACTATGTCTAGACGGACGTACTCGAGGAGGATCGAAACCTGGATTTTTTTAAGAGGGGCGCCGCAATCCATGTGAGCGCCACACCCGTGAGGACTAAAAAAAACGTAACCTAAACTACTAACCGGAGCGAAGGCACCAAGATTCTCCCTCCCCACCAGCGGCCATCGAAGCGGCAGGCAAAGGATAGGTGGATCCACGAGCTCGAAGGTGAAGCCTGGAGAGAAGAGTTTACCATAATCGCCTAGGGTTAGGGGAGGAAAACGGGAGGAAGTTGCCATCCAAGATTTCTTGTTTTTTTTTTTTCAAATTGGAAACATCTTCAAGAAAAATTGTGAGACTTCAATTATTAGAAAATTGTCCTTTTTTTTAATAAAGTGTGACTTTAATTTACAAAAAATGAAGCATCAAAAGGAACAGCCTGATAGACGTTTTCCAAGGATTCCTCTACAGCTCTACTGCATGACAATCCTCTATGGGCCCCGGAGGCGATATTATCTTTAGGCTTGTGGACTACATTTCATACGGATCGCAGTCTCCGAGTCAGCCATCCCGAAACTGCTATGGTGCCGAGACCTAACGCATTGGTGGCGCCATGTCCACTCAGGCAGGGTCAGGGATAGCGAGGATTAGGGCCGGGCTCGCTCTCATCTCCCCAATGTGGACAAAGAATATCGCCGAAATGTGATCGGGCAACAATTTACATATATGCTTGTGATGATAGCGTGCTGATGGGGATGTCCCTTATGCCGACACATCACCAGCCACAGCAGCTGCAAAGCAGGCTTATCGCTCTTAATTAATTATCAGGGATCCCCAATCAACGGCCTACATGGTGGAGCCTAGGGCTTCCTCTGGTCAGCTATGGTGTGCTTGAATCGTATTTTTAGTTGAAATCGTGTACTTTTCTTGTTGTGGAGGTTTATCAGACCACGTGTGTATAAAATGTGAAGGAGAAAAGGGTCAATCTGATGCCTTATGCTTTTCTTAATTTTCATGGAGAAGATACCATTTTGTTGGTAAAAGTTCGCTACAAGATTCAAGGATTGTATCTCCATACATGTTTACGGCTGCTTTTATACCCCGGAGAAAAGAAAAAACGCATCCTCGAATGGACCTGTGAGAAACATATTTCAAGTGCCAAAGATGCCAGCAAATGCTCATTCCAAATTCTTTTGGCGCGTTATGATAAGATATTATTTTTTGTTGGCAGCATGATAAGGTAGAGTTGAAGTAGCTATATACCTACCCCGCAAAAAAAGAGAGTAGCTATATACCTAGCTGTAGTGGTTTACGATTTTTAGATGGACTTGAGCAAAGCGGGTCCTTGCAATGTAAATTGCTAAAAAAGAAGGAAAGAATCAAATCAAAGGTGACTCAGATGAAAATAACTATCTTATCCTGGGGCCAACCTCCTTTAGTTTATTTTCCTGTTTATTTGTCATAGCATCCAGTTGTCGTTGTCTCCGATGATACAGATAGGATGTCCCAATTTTGTGAACACATTGTTATTTAAATTCAATTATTTAAAGTGTTAAAGTAACATTTTCTGTATGGAAGTACAAATCACATACCAGTTCTTGATCTTTCTGAACCCAGACATTCAGGAAACCTATTATATAACTCTTACATGGAGTAGCCAACTTTACTCTTTGGCGGCTCAAAAGATAAAACCTTACTCGCCGACCGATATGTTTGGGCTCTATCTTTACTGCTGCCGAGTTGCTTTCACACCAATTTTCTTTCAGATAACACCAGGCTGGTGACTGGTGAGGGCCGTCATATTCACCTGTCGTTTAACTCCAACTGCTCTCATTATTCTTGTGATGGGTCAAGGATCCAATTTTAGAAATATCGGCATAATTTACTGAAGCTTGGTAGTGATTGTTCGATAAATGACGCTTTTATATCTTAAAAGATACTCCCTCCGCCCCATAATATAAGAATGTTTTTTATACTACACTGATAAAAAATGCTCTTATATTATGGGACGGACGGAGTAGCATCAAATGGATACAAAGTACAATGAATAGTAACATCTAATCTCTGCATAATTAAGATGCATCCATGCAATGTGCATGAAGTCTGACAACGATGCGAGTGGAAATCTATACGAAGAAAATGTGCGCAAGTCCCACCGGGTCACATATACATCACTACAATATCTAAGCTCCCTTGAATGTAAGAGCTGCGAGCGCTCCGGGGCTGAGAGGGTCAAGTGAGAATGTGCTTATTCTTTTTAAAAGAACCACTTAGATTTTAACCACGGTCTTTTATTAAATAATAGGTATTATTTTTTAATCATAGTACAATCGAACTCGCTCACATACACGAGCATACACTCACCCCTATGAATGCACGGATGCACACCTTACCTTTATGAGCATTTTTGAGAGACTAAGACGACACATCATCTTAAGATTGATGCAGTCGTCACACACACCTTCGTAGTTGGTGGGATGTCTCCTCCCACAGACGCACACCGCCGAAAGGCCTGGAATAAATCCAGAAAAATGCGAGCACCAATGTAAAGTCTGGGACTCTGGCGGCAGGGAATAGCAATGTCTACCTAACCATCCAACAGTACGTATTGTTTACGGCCTGGGCCAACCATTGAACTACGTGTGTCCAACACTTGATATGTTACGTGTCACTTACTTCCTGAACTAAAACCATGACATTTATTGTAGATCAGAGGGACTACTTTTTTGAGAGAAGAAAAAGGTTAACATGTCGCTCATGTACATCAAAGTGATGTATCACCGCATAGCGGCACGGTCACCGCCAGCTTGTCTTATCACCGCCTCCTCTATGTCACATGGCTGCATGGGCACCGTCAGTCCACCACCACGCCGCATGCCCCACCCATCTCTCTATCTTTCTTCCCTTCTTTCATGGCAGTACGCCTGAGCCATCACCGCCTCTTCCGCACCACACGGTTGCACAGGCACCCGACCCATCACCTGCTCCTCCGCATCATATAGTTGCACGGCACCGCCAGTCCATCACCGCCTCATCCGCACCACACGGTTGCACGAGCGCCCGTCCCACACCGCCTCCTCCACACCACAAGACTGCACGGGCTTTGCCTATCCACCACCATGCCGCACACCCCGCCCATCGCTCCATCTTTCTCCCCATGTTTTATGTGGTAGTTAACTTCCAACGACAACGACGCTCGGGGCCTGGAGACGATTGTCGTCTTCGAACTTGGTCACCTTCATCAACATGCCATGGCCCACAAGGTCTGCAGTACAACTCCTGATACCTCCTTCCTCTCCCTCTATCATCCTTTCTTTGGCAACCTGATTCAAATTCAATCTTGCTCGCTTCGGTGTTAAACAAGTAGCAGATTATACTGGGATTTTATCTCATTGTGTAAGGCTTCAATTTAAAAACCTCATGCTTCACTGCTTGAGTACATCTCTGTGCTTGTGGATTAACAACCTCACGCAGTTTATACATGGCATGTTTTATGCGGCCTATGTTCCACGATGTAGTGCATATTAGTTTTTCAAAAGTCAAAGATGTACATTTGACCAAGTTTCTAGAATAAACTATTAATATTTGAAGTACTAAATAAATAAACTATAACAGTACATGTGCATGTTGATTTTTTTAACTTGGTCAAACATTGGTACGTTTGACTTTTCAAAACAAAGTATGTACTATATTTTAGAAGAGATGGAGTATTAATTAACATATCGTTCCACGCCTAAGGAGCATGGTCTCTGGGTCAGTTATGTACACAACTGATGATAACTACGTTTTTATGTGAAGATAATTTGCTTAATTGTCACTGGGTCACTTATGTACATAGTTGATCAGGCCTTATTAATGCATCAATAATATTACATTCAAATGAAATGAGATCAATCACTTGTACTATTATCTCTCTATCCTTCATTTCCATCTCTTCCTCTTAGAAGCTGCTATAAACATGCTTCATTCCCTTTCTTGTCGTTAGTCTATGCAAATCATTGCTTTTATCTCAAATATGTTCTTTCTATTTCGATTCTAACTACGCATATGAATGATCAATATTGAAAACCAAAAGCCATATACTTTGGTGCTGTGTTGCAACTTTCAAGTATTTCTCACTTTCACTTCCCTTTTACCATTTATTGCGGACCTTTATTGTTGGTATTTTGTATTATTTGTCTGTGACCAAGGTAAGTTATGAAATATTGGTTGGTCAAATCATAGAGGTGTATGATTGTTCTAGATGATACTATAATCACAAGCCTCAGTTATGCATTATCATCTTTTTGAATTAGTTTTGCAGATTTACATTATCATGTCCATCCAGCACTATGGTTTAACCCTGCAGGTCCATGACATGTTTGACGCCAACAACTACTTTGGATATGTTTTTGGCAGTGCTGCTAACATACCATTTTTGCGAAGGACAATAGTTGTAAAAAAACTGAGTAATATCCTATCAAGTAAATGATGATGTGTCCTAGCAACTAGACATACCCTGCAATGCAATAAAGAGTGTTCTGACCCCAAAATTATGGAAGCGAAAACAAAAGGCCCATGAAATAAACAACAACCCCCGACCCGCAAACAGAGCTGCAAGAAATCTATTTCTGAATTAATAGTCAAACAAATAAATGGTAGAAAAGTAGAACGGCGCAGCAAGGCGCGCGTATGCTTCTAGTTACTGCTAAATGTAATGGGGTAATGTTGCAACGTCCCGTGTACCAGGAATACAAAGGGGCCATGGAACGTGAGCTAAGTACAGTTAGCCTTATACAATGTTAGGTATTAAGGGAGAAGATTAAAAAATAAACCGGGTTTTTTGAAGCATCAGTGACTATTTTTACAAAAGAGATGTCTAATTAAGCGTCATCTTTTAGAAATAAGTACCGGTGCTTAAATAAAAACTGGTTTATTTCTCTAAGTACCTTCCCTAAGCACATCACATTGTACAAGGCCTTAACATTCACTACTGTTGTAGGACATCGAAACCCACGTCTAAAAAACCATGAAAGTTTCTACAAAATGTAAATAGGCCATGCAAATAAAATTAGAGAATAACCTGTGCCTTTACGTGTTTGATTCTTCCAATCTACACCTATCTTGTTGCTCTGTTTTGCTAGTCCTTTGGGGCCTTAGAGCATTTACAACAAGGAATATCTAATCCGAGCCCCTATACGCCCATGGACAGCGTCGAGCAGGTTCCCATTCGACCCTCTCCACAATCACAATCCTCAAATCTTGATATCCAAATCCATGCACGACGATCATACAATACAAATTCAACGACACAAAGCTACTGTGGGTCAAAATAATTTTCACGGTCATTGATCAATATAAAAATCTCTTTCATTGTAGTAGGGCTATCAACGTATATGAACAAGACAAACTTGACACACGATGAACAATCATCAGTTGATGAAATGCAATTTAGTGTCAAGCTGTCTTGTTCGCACAGCGAGAATCAATGGACCTAATGCAACAAGAGAGAAGCTTACCGCCGTCTGCCGATGTGGTTATTTAAGCCGGTCGGCGTGCGCCTCACCCGGCGAGGTGGGACTAAACCAGTAGTCTTTTTGAATGATTTGGGTCGGTCCGGCTTGACAGAGCTGATGACCCACAAGTGTAGGGGATCTATCATAGTCCTTTCAATAAGTAAGAGTGTCGAACCCAACGAGGAGCAGAAGGAAGTGACAAGCAGTTTTCAGTAAGGTATTCTCTGCAAGCACTGAAATTATCGGTAACAGATAGTTTTGTGATAAGGTAATTCGTAACGGGTAACAAGTAACAAAGATAAATAAAGTGCAGTAAAGTGGCCCAATCCTTTTTGTAGCAAAGGACAAACCTGGACAAGTTCTTATATGAAGTAAAGTGTGTTGGGGAACGTAGTAATTTCAAAAAAAATCCTACGCACACGCAAGATCATGGTGATGCATAGCAACGAGAGGGGAGAGTGTTGTCCACGTACCCTCGTAGACCGAAAGCGGAAGTGTTAGCACAATGCGGTTGATGTAGTCCTACGTCTTCACGATCCGACCGATCCAAGTACCAAACGTACGCCACCTCCGAGTTCAGCACACGTTCAGCTCGATGACGTCCCGCGAACTCTAATCCAGCAGAGCTTCAGGGGAGAGTTTCGTCAGCACGACGGCGTGATGACGGTGATGATGTTTCTACCGACGCAGGGCTTCACCTAAGCACCACTACGATATGACTGAGGTGGAATATGGTGGAGGGGGGCACCGCACACGGCTCGGAGAGATCAACAGATCAACTTGTGTGTCATGGGGTGCCCCTAGCCTCAGTATATAAAGGAGGAGAGGAGGGGAGGGGCCGGCCCCCTCTGTGGCGCGCCCTGGGGAGTCCTACTCCCACCGGGAGTAGGATTCCCCCCTTCCATGTAGTAGGAGTAGGAGTCAAGGAAAGGGAAAAGAGAAGAGAAGGAAGGAAGGGGCGTAGATCCTCCCCCTAGTACGATTCGGACTAGGCCTTGGGGGGCGCGCAACCTCCCCTCTCTCTTTCCCTTAAAGCCCAATAAGGCCCATATACTCCCCGGCGAATTCTCGTAACTCTCCAGTACTCCGATAAATACCCGAATCACTCGGAACCTTTCCGATGTCCGAATATAGTCATCCAATATATCGATCTTTACGTGTCAACCATTTCGAGACTCCTCGTCATGTCCCCAATCTCATCTGGGACTCCAAACTACCTTCGGTACATCAAAACACATAACTCATAATATAAATCATCACCGAACGTTAAGCGTGCGGACCCTACGGGTTCGAGAACTATGTAGACATGACCGAGACACACCTCTGGTCAATAACCAATAGCGGAACCTGGATGCTCATATTGGCTCGCACATATTCTACGAAGATCTTTATCGGTCAAACCGCATAACAACATACGTTGTTCCCTTTGTCATCGGTATGTTACTTGTCCGAGATTCGATCATCGGTATCTCAATACCTAGTTCAATCTCGTTACCGGCAAGTCTCTTTACTCGTTATGTAATGCATCATCCCGCAGCTAACTCATTAGTCACATTGCTTGCAAGGCTTATAGTGATGTGCATTACCAAGAGGGCCAGAGATACCTCTCCGACAATCGGAGTGACAAATCCTAATCTCGAAATACACCAACTCAACAAGTACCTTCGGAGACACCTGTAGAGCACCTTTATAATCACCCAGTTGCGTTCTGACGTTTGGTAGCACACAAAGTGTTCCTTCGGTAAACGGGAGTTGCATAATCTCATAGTCATAGGAACATGTATAGGTCATGAAGAAAGTAATAGCAACATACTAAACAATCAAGTGGTAAGCTAACGGAATGGGTCAAGTCAATCACATCATTCTCCTAATGATGTGATCCTGTTAATCAAATGACAACTCGTGTCTATGGTTAGGAAACTTAACCATCTTTGATTAACGAGCTAGTAAAGTAGAGGCATACTAGTGACACTATGTTTATCTATGTATTCACACATGTATTATATTTCCGGTTAATACAATTCTAGCATGAATAATAAACATTTATCATGAAATAAGGAAATAAATAAGAACTTTATTATTGCCTCTAGGGCATATTTCCTTCAGTCTCCCACTTGCACTAGAGTCAATAATCTAGTTCACATCACCATGTGATTTAACACCAATATTCCCATCTGTATGTGATTAATACCCATAGTTCACATCGTCATGTGATCAACACCCAAAGGGTTTACTAGAGCCAATAATCTAGTTCATATTGCTATGTGATTAACATCCAAAGAGTACTAAGGTATGATCATGGTTTGCTCGTGAGAGAAGTTTAGTCAACGGGTCTGTCACATTCAGAGCCGTATGTATTTTGCAAATATTCTATGTCTACAATGCTCTGCACGGAGCTACTCTAGCTAATTGCTCCCACTTTCAATATGTATCCAGATTGAGACGTAGAGTCATCTGGATCGGTGTAAAAGCTTGTACCGATGTAACTCTTTACAACAGGCTCTTTTATCACCTCCATAATCGAGAAATATTTCCTTAGTTCTCACTAAGGATATTCTTGACCGTTGTCCAGTGATCTACTCCTAGATCAAAATTGTACTCCCTTGACAAACTCAGAGAAAGGTATACAATAGGTCTAGTACACAGCATAGCATACTTTATAGAACCTATGACTGAGGCATAGGGAATGACTTTCATTCTCCTTCTATTTTCTGCCGTGGTCGGGATTTGAGTCTGACTCAACTTCACACCTTGTAATGCAGGCAAGAACCCTTTCTTTGCTTGATCCATTTTGAACTTCTTCAAAACTTTATCAAGGTATGTGCTTTGTGAAAGTCCAATTAAGCGTCTTGATCTATCTCTATAGATCTTGATGCCCAATATATAAGCAGCTTCACCGAGGTCTTTCATTGAAAAACTTTTATTCAAGTATGCTTTTATGCTATCCAGAAATTATATATCATTTCCAATCAACAATATGTCGTCCACATATAATATTAGAAATGCTACAGAGCTCCCACTCACTTTATTGTAAATACAGGCTTCTCAAAAATCTGTATAAAACCATATGCTTTGATCACACTATCAAAGCGTTTATTCCAACTCCGAGAGGCTTGCACCAGTCCATAAATGGATCGCTGGAGCTTGCACACTTTGTTAGCACCTTTCGGATTGACAAAACCTTCTGGTTGTATCATATACAACTCTTCTGTAGTAAATCCATTAAGGAATGCAGTTTTGACATCCATTTGCCAGATTTCATAAAATGTGGCAATTGCTAACATGATTCGGACAGACTTAAGCATCGATACGAGTGAGAAAATCTCATCGTATTCAACACCTTGAACTTGTCGAAAAACCTTTTGCGACAAGTCGAGCTTTGTAGATAGTAACACTACTATCAGCTTCTGTCTTCCTCTTGAAGATCCATTTGTTTTCTATGGCTTGCCGATCATCGGGCAACTCCACCAAAGTCCACACTTTGTCCTCATACATGGATCCTATCTCATATTTCATAGCTTTAAGCCATTTCGCGGAATCTGGGCTCATCATCGCTTCCTCATAGTTTGTAGGTTCATCATGGTCTAGTAACATTACTTCCAGAACAGGATTACTGTACCGCTCTGGTGCGGACTGTACTTTGGAAGGCCTACGAGGTTCTGTAGTAACTTAATCTGAAGTTTCATGATCATCATCATTAGCTTCCTCACTAATTGGTGTAGGAATCACTGGAACTGATTTCTGTGATTAACTACTTTCCAATTCGGGAGAAGGTACAATTACCTTATCAAGCTCTACTTTCCTCCCACTCACTTCTTTCGAGAGACACTCCTTCTCTAGAAAGGATCCATCTTAGCAACAAATATCTTGCCTTCGGATCTGTGATAGAAGGTGTACCCAACAGTTTCCTTTGGGTATTCTATGAAGACGCACTTCTTCGATTTGGGTTTGAGCTTATCAGATTGAATTTTTTTCACATAAGCATCGCAACCCCAAACTTTAAGAAATGAAAACTTTGGTTTCTTGCCAAACCACAATTTATAAGGCGCGGTCTCAACGGATTTTGATGGTGCCCTATTTAAAGTGAATGCAGCTGTCTCTAATGCATAACCCCAAAACAATAGTGGTAAATTGGTAAGATACATCATAGATCGCACCATATCCAATAAAGTGCGGGTACGATGTTCGGACACACCATTATGCTGTGGTGTTCCATGTGGCGTGAGCTATGAAACTATTCCACATTGTTTTTAAATGAAGACCAAATTCGTAACTCAAATATTCTCCTCTATGATCAGATTGTAGAAACTTTATTTTCTTATTACGATGATTCTCCACTTCACTCTGAAATACTTTGAACTTTTCAAATGTTTCAAACTTGTGCTTCATTAAGTAGATATACTCATATCTACTGAAATCATCTTGTGAAGGTCAGAAAATAACGATACTCGCCACGAGCATCAACACTCATTGGATCGCATACATCGGTATGTATTATTTCCAATAAGTCATTAGCTCGTTCCATTGTTCCGGAGAACGGAGTTTTAGTCATCTTGCCCACAAGGCATGGTTCACAAGCATCAAATGATTCATAATCAAGTGATTCCAAAAGTCCATCTTTATGGAGTTTCTTCATGCGCTTTACACCGATATGACCCAAACGGCAGTGCCACAAATATGTTGCACTATCATTATTAACTTTGCATCTTTTGGCATCAATATTATGAATATGTGTATCACTATGATCAAGATTCAATAAACCATCAACATTGGGTGTATGACCCGAGAAGGTTTTGTTCATTTAAACAGAATAACAATTTATTCTCTGTCTTAGATGAATAATCGTATCGCAATAAACATGATCTAATCATACTTATGCTCAACGCAAACACCAAATAACATTTATTTAGGTTTCAACACTAATCTCAAAAATATAGGGAGTGTGCGATGATGATCATATCAATCTTGGAACCACTTCCACCATACATTGTCACTTCACCCTCAACTAGTCTCTGTTCATTCTGTAACTCCTGTTTCGAGTTACTAATCTTAGCAACCGAACAAGTATCAAATACCCAGGGGTTACTATGAAAACTAGTAAGGTACACATCAATAACTTGTATATCAAATATACCCTTGTTCACTTTGCCATCCTTTTTATCCACCAAATATTCAGGGCATTTCCGCTTCCAATGACCATTTCCTTTGTAGTAGAAGCACTTAGTTTCAGGCTTTGGTCCAGCTTTGGGCTTCTTCACGGGAGTGACAACTTGCTTGCCATTCTACTTGAAGTTCCCTTTCTTTCCCTTTGCCCTTTTCTTGAAACTAGTGGTCTTGTCAATCATCAACACTTGATGCTCTTTCTTGATTTCTACCTTCATCGATTTCAGCATCATGAAGAGCTCAGGAATTGCTTTCGTCATCCCTTGCATACTATAGTTCATCATGAAGTTCCAGTAACTTGGTGATGGTGACTAGAGAACTTTGTCAATCACTATCTTATCTAGAAGATTAACTCCCACTTGATCCAAGCGATTGTAGTATCCAGACAATCTGAGCACATGCTCACTGGTTGAGCTATTCTCCTCCATCTTTTAGCTATAGAACTTGTTAGAGACTTCATATCTCTTAACTCGGGTATTTGCTTGAAATATCAACTTCAACTCCTGGAACATCTCATATGGTCCATGATGTTCAAAACGTCTTTGAAGTCCCGATTCTAAGCCGTTAAGCATGGTGCACTAAACTATCAAGTTGTCATCATATTGAGCTAGCCAAACGTTCATAAGGTCTGCATCTGCTCCTGCAATAGGTCTGTCACCTAGCGGTGCATCAAGGAGATAATTCTTCTATGCAGCAAGGAGGATAAACCTCAGATCACGGACCCAGTCCGCATCATTGCTACTATCATCTTTCAACTTAGTTTTCTCTAGGAACATATTAAAAATAAAACGTAGGGAAGCAACAACGTGAGCTATTGATCTACAACATAATTTGCAAAATACTATCAGGACTAAGTTCATGATAAATTAAAGTTCAATTAATCATATTACTTAAGAACTCCCACTTAGATAGACATCCCTCTAATCATCTAAGTGATCACGTGATCCAAATCAACTAAACCATGTCCGATCATCATGTGAGATGGAGTAGTTTTCAATGGTGAACATCATTATGTTGATCATATTGACTATATGATTCACGCTCGACCTTTCGGTCTCCAGTGTCCTGAGGCCATATCTGCATTTGCTAGGCTCGTCAAGTTTAACTCGAGTATTCTGCGTGTGCAAAATTGGCTTGCACCCGTTGTAGATGAACGTAGAGCTTATCACACCCGATCATCACGTGGTGTCTCGGCACGACGAACTTTGGCAATGGTGCATACTCAGGAAGAACACTTTTACCTTGAAATTTAGTGAGCGATCATCTTATAATGCTACCGTCAATCAAAGCAAAATAAGATGCATAAAGGATAAACATCACATGCAAACAATATAAGTGATATGATATGGCCATCATCATCTTGTGCTTATGATCTCCATCTCCGAAGCACCGTCATGATCACCATCGTCACCGGCGCGACTCCTTGATCTCCATCGTAGCATCGTTGTCGTCTCGCCAACTATTTCTTCTACGACTATCGCTACCGCTTAGTGATAAAGTAAAGCAATTACAGGGCGATTGCATTGCATACAATAAAGCGACAACCATATGGCTCCTGCCAGTTGCCGATAACTCTGTTACTAAACATGATCATCTCATACAATAAAATTTAGCATCATGTCTTGACCATATCACATCACAACATGCCCTGCAAAAACAAGTTAGACATCCTCTACTTTGTTGTTGCAAGTTTTACGTGGCTGCTACGGGCTGAGCAAGAACCGGTCTGACCTACGCATCAAAACCACAACGATATTTCATCAAGTTAGTGTTGTTTTAACTTTCTCAAGGACTGGGCGTAGCCACACTCGGTTCAACTAAAGTTGGAAAAACTGACACCCGCCAGCCACCTATGTGCAAAGCACGTCGGTAGAACCAGTCTCGCGTAAGCGTACGCGTAATGTCGGTCCGGGCTGCTTCATCCAACAATACCGCTGAACCAAAGTATGACATGCTGGTAAGCAGTATGACTTGTATCGCCCATAACTCACTTGTGTTCTACTCATGCATATAACATCTACGCATAAACCTGGCTCAGATGCCACTGTTTGGGAACATAGTAATTTCAAAAAAAATCCTACGCACACGCAAGATTATGGTGATGCATAGCAACGAGAGGGGAGAGTGTTGTCCACGTACCGTCGTACACCGAAAGCGAAAGCGTTAGCACAATGCGGTTGATGTAGTCGTATGTCTTCACGATCCGACCGATCCAAGTACCGAACGTACGACACCTCCGAGTTCAGCACACGTTCAGCTCGATGACGTCCCGTGAACTCCGATCCAGCAGAGCTTCACGGGAGAGTTTCGTCAGCACGACGGCGTGATGACGGTGATGATGTTGCTACCGACGCAGGGCTTCGCCTAAGCACCGCTACGATATGACCGAGG
This sequence comes from Triticum aestivum, assembly GCF_018294505.1. Classification (NCBI taxonomy): domain Eukaryota; kingdom Viridiplantae; phylum Streptophyta; class Magnoliopsida; order Poales; family Poaceae; genus Triticum; species Triticum aestivum. The sequence continues at coordinate 524,037,324 of NC_057804.1, read as the reverse complement.
TGGAATATGGTGGAGGGGGGCACCGCACACGGCTGGGAGAGATCAATAGATCAACTTGTGTGTCATGGGGTGCCCCTAGCCTTAGTATATAAAGGAGGAGAAGAGGGGAGGGGCCGGCCCTCTCTATGGCGCGCCCAGGGGAGTCCTACTCCCACCGGGAGTAGGATTCCCCCCTTCCATGTAGTAGGAGTAGGAGTAAGGAAAGGGAAAAGAGAAGAGAACGAAGGAAGGGGCGCAGCTCCTCCCCCTAGTCCAATTTGAACTAGGCCTTGGGGTCGCGCAACCTCCCCTCTTTCTTTCCCTTAAAGCCCAATAAGGCCCATATACTCCCCGGCGAATTCTCGTAACTCTCCCGTACTCCGATAAATATCCGAATCACTCGAAACCTTTCTGATGTCTGAATATAGTCTTCCAATATATTGATCTTTACGTCTCGACCATTTCGAGAGTAATCGTCATGTCCCCGATCTCATTCGGGACTCCGAACTACCTTTGGTACATCAAAACACATAACTCATAATATAAATCGTCACCAAACGTTAAGCGTGCGGACCCTACAGGCTCGAGAACTATGTAGACATTACCGAGACACATCTCCGGTCAATAACCAATAGCGAAATCTGGATGCTCATATTGGCTCCCACATATTCTATGAAGATATTTATCGGTCAAACCGCATAACAACATACGTTGTTCCCTTTGTCATCGGTATGTTACTTGCCCGAGATTTGATCGTTGGTATCTCAATACCTAGTTCAATCTCGTTACCGGCAAGTCTCTTTACTCGTTATGTAATGCATCATCCCACAACTAACTCATTAGTCACATTGCTTGCAAGGCTTATAGTGATGTGCATTACCGAGAGGGCCCAGAGATACCTCTCCGACATTCGTAGTGACAAATCCTAATCTCGAAATACGCCAACTCAACAAGTACCTTCGGAGACACCTGTAGAGCACCTTTATAATCACCCAGTTACGTTGTGACGTTTGGTAGCACACAAAGTGTTCCTCCGGTAAACAGGAGTTGCATAATCTCACAGTCATAGGAACATGTATAAGTCATGAAGAAAGCAATAGCAACAAACTAAACGATCAAGTGGTAAGCTAACGGAATGGGTCAAGTCAATCACATCATTCTGCTAATGATGTGATCCCGTTAATCAAATGACAACTCATGTCTATGGCTAGGAAACTTAACCATCTTTGATTAACGATGTTTGTCTATGTATTCACATATGTTTAATCAAATGACAACTCATGTCTATGGTCAAGAGGCATACTCGTGACACTATGTTTGTCTATGTATTCACATATGTATTATGTTTCCGGTTAGTACAATTGTAGCATGAATTATAAACATTTATCATGACATAAGGAAATAAATAATAACTTTATTCTTGCCTCTAGGGCATATTTCCTTCAAAGTGCTCCCGAGGACACATGGGAACTATTGTCAAGCTAGTTTTCATCACGCTCATATGATTCACGCTCGTTACTTTGATAATTTGATATGTGGGTGGACCGGTGCTTGGGTACTGCCTTTTCTTGGACAAACATCCCACTTATGATTAACCCCTATTGCAAGCATCCGCAACTAGAAAATAAGTATTAAGGTAAACCTAACCATAGCATGAAACATATGGATCCAAATCAGCCCCTTTCGAAGCAACGCATAAACTAGGGTTTAATCTTCTGTCACTCTAGCAACCCATCATCTACTTATTACTTCCCAATGCCTTCCTCTAGGCCCAAATAATGGTGAAGTGTCATGTAGTCGACCTTCACATAACACCACTAGAGGAGAGACAACATACATCTCATCAAAATATCGAACGAATACCAAATTCACATGGCTACTTATAGCAAGACTTCTCCCATGTCCTCTGGAACAAACGTAACTACTCACAAATCATATTCATGTTCATAATCGGAGGGGTATTAATATGCATTAAGGATCTGAACAAATGATCTTCCACCGAATAAACCAACTAGCATCAACTACAAGGAGTAATCAACACTACTAGCAACCCATAGGTACCAATTTGAGGCTTAGGGATAAAGATTGGATACAAGAGATAAACTAGGGTTTGAGAGGAGATGGTGCTGGTGAATATGTTGATGGAGATTGACCCCCTCCCGATGAGAGGATCGATGGTGATGATGATGGTGATGATTTCCCCCTCCCGGAGGGAAGTTTCCCCGGTAGAACAGCTCCGTAGAGCCCTAGATTGGTTCCGCCAAGGTTCCGCCTCGTGGAGGCGGTGTTTCATCCCGAAAGCTTGCTTGTGATTTTGGGGGGGGGGGGGGGTAAAAGACTTCATATAGCAGAAGATGGTCACCGGAGGGCTGCCAGGGGGGCCACGAGGCAGGGGGCGCGCCCCACCCTCGTGGACAGTGGGTGGCCCCCCTCTGGTATTTCTTCCGCTCATATTTTTTATTAATTCCAAAAATGACTTTCATGGAGTTTCAGGACTTTTGGAGTTGTGCAGAATAGGTCTCTAATATTTGCTCCTTTTCCAGCCCAGAATTTCAGCTCTCGGCATTCTCCTTCTTCATGTAAACTTTGTAAAATAAGAGAGAATAGGCATAAGTATTGTGACATAACGTGAAATAACAGCCCATAATGCAATAAGTATTGATATAAAAGCATGATGCAAAATGGACGTATCAAGAGCCTACATGTGTGTGCGTGCTTGGTTGGGGGGTTAGTCCCACCTCGCCGCACGAGGAGCGACGCGGCCGGCTTAAACAAAGAAGATTCATCATGATGGTCCATATCCCTTACAAAGCAAGCATTTATGGCCTTGCTTTTTATTAAGGTTAATCATTTTATACATGTTCGTTTAAATCCAAAAGGGTACATGAGTGACCATAACTTTTTGAAGTCTGGTGGCGTCGTCCAGTGGCGCCGACCTTTAGCGGCAAGGAGGAGGGGGGACGAATACGGGCGAATTGGCATGGGCCATCCCTGTCAATCCAATGTGGTGGGCGTTCCGAGGTGCGTCTGGGTGTCCTCATATCAGCCCTAGATTTGGGCTGGATATGAAGAGTGTCGCCAGTCTGGGTGTTTGGGCCGGCTATGGGGCGCTCGGTTGGGTGGCATTTTTGCATCCAGACACTGATCGGACAGCCCATCCAGGCGTTTGGAGCGAGTATGGGGTTCCTATTATAGATGCTCTTAGCAGGACGAATTCATGGTTGTCTACTAGAACAAGATTTATCTGACTCTGATGAGGGAGAGACGATAACAGCGATGCGCCTTTGGCTCACTCATGTGCTTGTAGTTATCGCTAGGTGGTCCGTAGACCTAGTTGATTTTCGAAAATGAGACTACCCTCGTCCTCCACATCAAGCTATGCACATAGCCATTTTTAGTATATTATTCAACATGACCCGACAAAAAAAGCAACCCAAAGCCACCTATCTGGCAACCAATGTCGCTAAACCTACAATCTTAATGATGTGCCCTGACCTCGTATTAACACACCATCTAATCTTGTGGACACACCAAGGCGCCCGCCCGCAAGCCGAGAGCAACAACCGGTCTGGCGGACCGTGCACTACATGCGCATGCTCTAGAATCAGCAGCCGCCATCTTTTGTCGTCCCACCTTCAAGAGCGATCAACGCATTCACCTTGCCAGGACATTCTAACATCGATGCCACCATGGCGCCAGACAACACCACTGCCCTGCGCTCGTCCCTCAATACGTATCCGCCGGTGAGACTCTGCTGCACCATGCTGCTAAGACTCATCGTCGTCGACGCGTGAATACGACGCCATGCCACCTCCTGATCTAGATCACCGTTAACACTAACCCAACAGTGTCCACCAACCACATAGCTCTCAACGTGGTGCCTAGAAGGAAACGGTGTTGTAGGCGTCGTCACCGCCCACCACAGTTAGGGCTTTCATCTGGGAGGCAAATGGCGTGGTGGAGGTAGAAGCAGATCGGACGAACGTCTCCATGGAGAAGAAATGACACCCTCGGGCATCATTGACGTCACGGCCAAAAGGCTGGCTAGGGATTTCTCCTGATCTGAATCCCCACCTCTAGCTCCATCAACATCGAGAACCCACAAAGATCGCAACCCAGATACATAGGACCACACTGAGCAAGGGAGGGGAGTTGGCGACCAGATCAGGCGCCGTCGGCCGCCAGGGCAGCCACAACCCAGTCAGCATGAGGAGATGAGGAGAAACTACTTGATGTGTGGACCTTATCAACCTCCTCCATCCAAGTTAAAACCTAGGATGATTAGAAAGAATAGATGATATGGGACTGCTATGATCTCCATGGTAATTGCCTAGAATACAGAGAAAGTTGAGAAATGCTTCTCATCTACTCCCTCCGTCCCAAAATAAGTGTCTTGAGCTTAGTACAAATTTGTACTAGAGATAGTACAAAGTTGAGACACTTATTTTGGGACGGAGGGAGTATGAAGTTGTGAAAAATGCTTTATGTAACAAGATGGGCGATGATTTTTCGAGCCATAGCCTGATTTGCTTTGCAAAGGAGGAAATTTCGGATAACATCTCTGATGAGGTATGCTTTGGACAACATATTTTCTATTTCTCGAGTCATTGTGTCCTAAATTTGGACAGATAGAAGAGGAAGTAGCACTAGATCTGGTTCTATTTCAGTCAACAAACATATCTCTCGACCCCTCCGCTTTCCTCCCCGAGGCGCTCCTGCGAGCACCCCCGGGAGGAACCTAGCGCTGCCCCCGTCGCCCCCTTCGCCTCAACCCCCTCCCTCGCTGCCGCCTGGGGCGTCGCCGACCAAAGGCCGCGTAGCGTTGGCATTGGCGGGCCGGCTCTCTCCTGCACACAATTGGGGACTCCGCAGGGCGTTCCCATCTTCCTGGTGGTGCCGGGCGTTGGGCTGGCCCTGCCTCGGCTCCTTCTCCCCCTCCCAGCGTTCCTCGCTAGCGCCGCCTCCTCCCCTCCGTGGTGGTGGGTGGTGGGGGATGGATCTGGGATCCCTGCCCAGATTTGGTGGATGGTGGGGTTGGTGTTGGCAGCGGTGGTCGGCTCCCTAAGCGTGGCGGCGATGAGTCTCGCGGCCTCTGGGCATCATGGAGGTGCCGCCGGCGGCAAGTGCTTAGCATGGTCGTGGCGGCGGCTGTGCACGGAAGTTGTATTCCTTCGAAAAAATCTGGGTGAAAACTTGCTTTCGGCTATTGCCAAGGCTGGCGGTGGCGTCGCTATCTGCATCGTTCCCTTCTTGAAGGCATCGCCGTGGAGAAGTTCAAGGCCACTCTCCGCTACCTCCGGGGAAACCCTAGATCAGATGATCGGATGACGGCGGCGCTCTAGTGTCGCCCCCCCCCTTGGGGTGTCATTCTTGGAGGTACACATGTGATCGAGGGACCAGAGAACAAATTCTTTGGTGGAGCGGTGCTTCATCTCACTCATTGATGGCGGCGGATCTCGGCGGCATGCCGCTGTGGTGACTGGGCATCCGATGCGCGGAGATGGACTCGCGCAGGAGGGTGACGCGGTCTGGCGTCGTGGTGGCGTCGACAGCAGCTAGACCGGGCAAGGTAGATGCATCAATATAGTTCTGCAGATGGATTGGTGGCAGGTGGCTGCGGCGGCCTCATACCCGGCAGGCGTCCTGGTTGAGAAGTGCGCCAGACCGGTGGGTGCCCCATACCCGGCAGGCATCCTGGATGGGACCTCAGGTCTTAGATGGTATGTTTGGCTACGAGATCTGTTTGGTATTAGGCCCAGATTATTAGCATCTCTTCATCAATTGGATAAGAGTAGCGACAGATGTTGCCTAGATGGTAGCTTTAGTCTTACTGTTGTATTACTTTGTAAGGTCTTGTGTGAACAATTAATAAAGTGGCTGCATGCATCATCCAGATGCAGAGCTCGGGGGTCTTTCTCCGTTTCTAAAAAAATTGTGTCCTAAATGATTAATTTACTTTTACCTTTTTTCGTGAGAAGGACCCCAGATTATATTGCAAATAAGTAGTGGTACAACACAACCTGAAAAAATAAGAAATTACAAACGACACCCTGGGGAACCAATCTAGCCACACCTCCAACGCGGGATGAGGGCGTGCCGCCGTCGCCGATGCTGGTGCCCCATGCCGGAGCCGATGAAACCCTTGGTTGTGCACACAGATAAGGACATTAGGAAGTCACCATCCCAGGTCCAAGAGGACTAGCACTCCAAAGACAAGCTAGATGGAACTTCGCCGCCACTTGCACCGGTTTGTTGAACGACAATGATGAAGCATCGTCACCAACGAGGACCTGCAAATCCAGAGTCACCACGCCCCTACAAAATCTCAATGCCCCCATGGTGACGCCAGAGCATGCGTCACCACGACGGGGAGGTCAAAGCAAAAAAAAAATCCACCTCGAGGTCGGCACCGTCGCCGCACCAGCCTCAATTGATTAGCCTGCTACCAAATCCGCCGACGACCGCCTCAGAACAACCCACCAAAATCGAATCTGAAGCAGATTTATTCCACGCCGCCGCCACCACCATAACCGTCAAGACAAATGATGAAAGAGGAAAACCTAGCCCTAACCTAACTACGCGTCATCGACGAGGCAACGATCCCCCCTCCTGCCGACGGATCGGCAGGCGGAGAGAGGAGGAAGCCCTCGACTCACTGGCGGAGGATGGTGGCAGCGGGGTCACCATCGGTTTCGCCTCTCTCGTAGGGGAGGGGAAAGCGAAGCGAATACTGATGTAGCAAGATAGATACTCTTCTACACACGATCGGTCTATGCAAGAGATGGTCTTGTTAATTTACTTTTACTTTGATGATGAATTTATCATAACTATTTGTGTGATAGAATTATGTTTAATGGAAATATATGCTTTTGTTTCTTAGAGCATCTCCAACAGCCGCGCTAAAACAGCGCCGCGCCTCAAATTTGTCCTTTTTAGCGCGCACAATCGATAATTGGCCTCAACCGAACGCGCGATAACCGCGCGCGCGACATATAGAGTATATAGCGCGGTTCGAATTGCCATCATGCGTTGTGTATTTGGTGTGCCCGCTTCCGCGTGCCGCACACTCGAGCCCTTGTGCCGCACTCTCTCCGCCGCGCCATCTTCGCCCCGCCCGCGCCTCCGCCGGCGAATTGACCCAATGGGCGCTCGCGCCGGCACCCCCCTCACCCCTCCCTACACCCGCGACCCCTCCGCCGTTGCCACCGCCGCCACAAACTCTAGCTCGGGGAGTTTTGGCTTCGCCTCCACCGGCGCTCCTCCAAGCACCAGTATCGCGCACAGCCTTTTCATGCCGCCACAGATGACCTCGGCGGCGGGTGGCGTCACGCTGGCGCTCGCCGTGAAGCCACATGCCCCCCTCTTGAAGCTCCCAAATGCGCGCCGCCGAAGAAGAGCAAGGTATCTGCAAAGAAGAATAAGGCGGCGGACGGCTCCGGCTCCTCCAAGCCGTCGAGGAAGAAGCTTGCAGGGCGTGCGACGGACGCGGCGGCTACCGAAGCGCCGGCGAGCTCACTTGTTGAGCCGGCGGCCGACACGCACAAGGTGTTCAAGGAAATGCCCCAAAGGTATAAAATTTCGCCAACTTTTTGTTGTTATTTTTTGAATGCATACATATAGATAGCTTATTTGCTTCGTTGTATATACTTTGTAATTTCAACAATGAGGCATATATGTCAACCATGGGTGTTGGCTCCAACAATTCTCATTGGTCTCAAACCAATGACATGCATTTCGATGACCATGAGTTCGAGGTAGACGAGGATGGTGAAGGCATTGTCGACGCACCGAAAGGAGAGTGGAATTGACCGCTCGGCACGATCTCTTCGCTCCCGGTGGTCGAAAATCAACCGAGATTGTCAAAAGTGGGCGGCCGCACAAAAGGCGGTTGACAAGTTGAACCCAAGTGGCACTAATGATATAGATAGGGTAAGTGCCATTTCATCCATGTCCATCGTGCTTGTTCTTGGTGTTTGTAATGCCAACTTGTTTTTTTTTGTAGTTCAATATTGCACAAAACTTGTTCAAATGAGAGGAGAACAAGAGCAAGAAAGGGAAGATCAAGAAAGGGAGACCACTTACCTTGCCTCATTGCTATGAGGAATTAAAGGATGACGAGAAATGGAAGAAGCGTGATGGTATCGATGATGTTGTGAGAGCAACAAACGCAAGCGAACAATTGAGTTGGATTATGAGGAGGAGGCATCAAGTGATGACGGCAAGAGAAGCCCTATACCAAACTCGGTGTCATACTCCGTTGCATTTTAGCGTGCTTGCTGGAGCTATGCGCGTGCGTTGCATTTTACAGCGGCCGCGGGAGTCAGCGCTGTCCGCCGCGCCAAAATAGACAATCGTCGCGCTGCAAACGCATTTTTAGCGCGCCGCGCGTTGGGCGATTGTTGGAGATGCTCTTATGCTCGTGTACTTGTGCAGTTAGTTTTGTAAGTAATCTAGCCATTAGTTCCTACACATCTTTTCACAAAACAAAAAAAACCTGCATATATTTGCCCCCTCCTAGTATTCACTCTGGCTCCGCCCTGGACCGGACTAGGATTTTCGGATGTTTGGACCGATCCAGGCCAATTGAGACGGCTGCATTGAAGCACTAAGGGCATGTACAATGGTGGCATATGGATACACTAGAACGTAAAGGCGCGCGTTGCTGCGCCCGTGCATTTTATTGGAAGGACAATATAAATGTATGAGAAAATCTGGACATCACAGAAAAGTGAAAAATGAACCGACTTCTATAAATAGTTGGGCAATATTGAAACTTCAGGTACAAGTCGCAAAACTGAGACAGGTGATAATGCCATCTAAGTCAGCACTGGAATGTCATTGTGCATTTGTTTTGTCTATGCATACCATTTGCTAAGGCATTTGAACACGTGGTCGATTATATCTGTGTGGTATCTGGTATGTGTCATTGTTTGTTGTAGCCTTGCAATGGCAGATGCTGTGTGGTAGAGGCTTTATTTTCTGAGAGGGGCTGCGTAGTAGAGGAATAAAAGTAACAAAGAATGATTCAGCCAAGCCATAGGTAGCCAAATTTTTTTTAGACAAAGGTAGGCGTAGCTGCAGCGCTACTTTTTATCACGAAATAGCTGTAGTGCCACGGATCGAAAGTGTGGTCGGTCTCATGAAAAAAAAATTACCACATCGCCTCATGGCCCACTGCAGCCCGGAGCATCAGAAGGCAGCAAAATAAGTCTGCGGAGCAGCGGCCCTTTTGACGTTGGTTTGACTTCGGCCGGCTTTAGCGAGCGAACGAGGCGCAAAGGAAAACAGGGTGAGGTTGGAATGATCTGATTCGTTTATAGGCTGAATCGAACGGTTTAGGATCTCAAATCGCTGTGGACTGCAGCCCGGAGCATCAGAAGGCACCAAAATAAGTCTGCAAAGCAGCGGCCCTTTTGACGTTGGTTCGACTTCGGCCGGCTTTAGCGAGCGAACGAGGCGCAAAAGAAAACAGGGTGAGGTTGGGATGATCTGATTCGTTTATACGCTGAATCGAACGGTTTAGGATCTCAAATCGCTGTGGACTGCAGCCCGGAGCATCAGAAGGCACCAAAATAAGTCTGCGGAGCAGCGGCCCTTTTGACGTTGGTTCGACTTCGGCCGGCTTTAGCGAGCGAACGAGGCGCAAAGGAAAACAGGGTGAGGTTGGAATGATCTGATTCGTTTATACGCTGAATCGAACGGTTTAGGATCTCAAATCGCTGTGGACTGCAGCCCGGAGCATCAGAAGGCACCAAAATAAGTCTGCAGAGCAGCGGCCCTTTTGACGTTGGTTCGACTTCGGCCGGCTTTAGCGAGCAAACGAGGCGCAAAAGAAAACAGGGTGAGGTTGGAATGATCTGATTCGTTTATACGCTGAATCGAACGGTTTAGGATCTCTAATCGCTGTGAACTGCAGCCCGGAGCATCAGAAGGCACCAAAATAAGTCTGCGGAGCAGCGGCCCTTTTGACGTTGGTTCGACTTCGGCCGGCTTTAGCGAGCGAACAAGGCGCAAAGGAAAACAGGGTGAGGTTGGAATGATCTGATTCGTTTATACGCTGAATCGAACGGTTTAGGATCTCAAATCGCTGTGGAGGCTCGTAACTAGCCCCATTATACTGTTTAGTAATATGCTCCATGACAAAAGTAATTTGAGGCATTTGCATTTATTTTTTTCTCCCCAATGCAAGCTACCACTAGTGGGCCTCATTAAGAAACAGAAAATAAAGACTTTAGTACACATGCATCTCTACTTTTCAGTTCAACCTTTTCAGCTTTTGTCACCGGACCACACTTTTTCTCTTCAAGCACCCGTCTCCTGGAGAGGATCCCGCTTCCCTATCCAAACCTACTTTACGTCATATCCGATTATACATGGCATGTGAGGCATCACCTTGAGGCTATGCATTGTACATGCCCTAAAAGTGTCCACACCATCCTGTTCGAACATTTGGAGGAGAACGATGCTGGTAAGTCCATCTCTCCGTATCTATGAACACAGATCTACTCTGTCATGAGATCTTTAGCTATCCATATGTCCTCATGCATATATGCATTGTTATCCCCTGATTGGTTTTTCATTCATTCCTTCTTTTTCCTTCTTTCTGCTGAAAATGATATGTTTCACCCATTTGCAATATTCCCAACGATCAAACTATGTGTAGCTTTCAGTAGAAATGTAGATAAAAAGTTTGTGGGGCCCGAGTATATATGGTGTGTATGTGGAACAGCGAGCATGCATTGCGCATGTTGGCGCCGGGAGGGATCTCTATATCTCCATGGGATCTTTCTTTTCTTTCTTTCCCGTCAACTTATTCGGTCGGCACGCCGTGTGGTTGCAGGTGTGTAAATCCTCCAAAAGCTTGCAGTGTATATGTTCTCCGTCCAATCATCCGTAACGGGTAAGATCCCGATCGGCCGTGAGAATGACTGAAGCATTTGTATTCTTCCAAGTTATGTGTACGTGTTGATTCGCCCTTGTAAGTTGTGTTTTGATTTAAGAGTATTTCTTTCTTTCTTTTTTTGAGGGTTAGTATTTATTTATTTCAGTACATTGAGATTCCCTCTGTCATGCTCAAGCTTCGAAAATCGAAACAAAGAAAAACTGAGACAAGAGAAAAAAACTATATGAAATATTTGATTAAAAAGGCAAAAAATGTTTTTTCTGCTATGGAAAGAGGATGTAGATTCTGTAGAATTTTATTCTTTTTCCCACTTGCGCAACCCGGCCAATGTCTGCACTCTGCATTTGCATTCTTGTCGGTTTTGTTGGTGCTGTTGTGTGGAAGGTGAGCGTCTTCTCGTTGGGGTTTTGGAAGGTAGCTCAGCCCGGAAAGGGAGCGTCAGCAAGACAGCAAGCCGGAGACGGCCACATCGTCATCGACGTGCCACGGCCGGCGATCGAGAGGGATCACAGCCTGGACGATCGACCGCCCACTGGACCGGGGCTTGCTAGCGACTACCACCTCGATTTCTAGCGACGAGCTCCCGTTCATCGACGGCGACGCGCCCCCTGGGCTTCACGTGGGCTCCGACCGGGACACACCATCCAGAAGAAGCTCTTGTCATCCGTTAGCGTCAACGTTCAGTGCGGCGATGGCTTTTGTCAGCGTACAATGGATCTTGCACTACATGTTGGAAGTTGGAGACCTGCTTGATAGCTTCGCATAGTATGGCTTAGCACGGTTTCATGCACGGGAAATATCCTTTGGTTCAGCGTCCTGTAGCTCACGCTCGACCTGATTTTGACCTTGATCCTATTTGTCTCCTCGGCCCTATCTTTACTCGTGTTTGAAAAAAATATCATCGAGACTTTATAAAAAGAAAATCAACTTAACTAGCACGCGACCTTTTTTTTTTGAGGGGAAATCATGCCGCTTTATTTAACCAAAGCTAGGAATCTCATCTGAAACTACATCTAAAATAAAGTCTAGTGGCGAACCCACCCAGATCTCCGAACGGTTCTCCCCTACCCCTACTTTCGCTAGCTTATGAGCGGCTACATTCCCAGAACGACGAACCCATAACACGTTGGCCTCCTCCATAAAACGAAGCAACGCCTTTGTCTCCTCCACCCAAGGACCTACCGCAGACAAGTTCCTCTCTGGATTGTTGAGCATCCGGACAAGGGCCAGGCAATCCAGCTCAACATGCACCCATCGTAAATTTAGATCATTCGCCATTCGAACAGCTCTTCTGCACGCCAACACTTCCACCATCTCAAGATCAGCAGTATTTGGGAAGAAGTGGCACAACCCGACTCGGAACGCCGCTTGGTGATCACGAAGGACCGCCCCACCTCCTCCTTTCTCCCCGTGCCTGGACACCGCACCATCGGAGTTGATCTTTACCCATCCAGCAGTAGGGGGTTCCCATCGCTGGATAGTCTTTGGCTCCGGTTGTGGCACCCTCGTCTCATGAGACGCTCTCCATTCTGCAACTTGCACTTACATTGTACCTAATTTCATATGGTTGTGCTATTTTCCTCCCATTTCTTGCCTCGTTTCTTGCCAGCCAGAGGCTATATGCCGCTTGGAGCTTCAACTCCTTCTCGTCGCCTGTCGCCCGAGCAAACTAGTCAAGTAACCAAGAGGCTAGGGCTCGCTGAGTCTAAATGTGTCGTGGTGGCTCCTCTAGTGTCATACCCGCATGTGCCCTCAACTGCTCCTAGAACAAGACTGAATGTTGGCAACCCCAAAATCTATGCATCATAGACTCTTCCCGGGCACACACAGCACGCGACTTGGAATATTTGGGCTTGGCCCAATAAATAAATCCAAATAAATCTTATAGTACGCCCATAAATAAGTGGTAAATGGTGGTGCAATCTTTAGTCTCATCCTGAGAGTGAATCTCTCCACTCCACTAAATGATGGGCATGAGGAGAAAAGTGAACACCACGCACGCTAGCCTCGCGGGCGGAAATGGGAAGAGACAAATGGCGCGGGCGTGCGACATGCGACACACGCGTGGATGATCCGTCGAAATCTGGTTGAAGCGTAGTTCCTTTTGTCGTTTTATTTTTGGTTTCCTGGCAAACAATAGTATTGTTTTCTTAAGTAGTACGTTTACAAGTTGGAAACGTAATCGGTTTGGATTGTGATTGTGACACGAGACCGCGTTGGCTCTCCTATATATATGACTTACCGGCCACCATCAAAGACACAATGAAAATGTCGTCTCCCTTTTTGCGTCGTCAACATAGTCTACTCCATCCCAACGTCGGCGTCCATCGGCGAGCAGGAGGACATGTCTCTGGAAGCTCTCGTCCTTGTGGTCCTGCATCAGGAATGGGCGAATTAGGTTTTCGAAAAGCACTACACGCGACTGCTCACGTCATTCATCAAGAATCGTCTTCCGTCAAAGTCAGGCGACATCACGCAGCGTCTTCTCCATCGTCATCGGCTTAGCATCACCAAATCAGTATATGTGCCATGATTTGGTCCAATCTTTAATCTTGTTTATTGTTGCATGTGTGATGTTGTTGTTCATTCAATCTACTGCATCAAGTGTGTTTGACATATGCATGCTAATTGTTACTTTCATCGTGATTTATGAGTGATGTTGTTGTTCATGTTATTTCTGCATCTAGTATGTTCGACATAGGTATGCTAATTGTTACTTTTATCATGATTTATATTCTAAAATTAATCATTAACTTGCCTAATTTTCCAACAGTTTCGAGAGTAGTTATTTTTAGAAAATACACCTAAAAGGCATCTCGTCATTGAATACTATCTAAAAAGTACAGCATACAATACAATGAAAAGATACCCAGACACAAAACGACCAGCAAACAAGAATTACATAAAAAAATGATAATGTCCATCTTCTTCCTCCAATTGTACATCGTCTATGAGAGTTTGAGAAATGCATTGACCCATTAGTAAGGAAAAGGAATACTTCCCAACATTCTGGCAATACCAGGCTAACCGGCTTTGAAGACCACAATATCCATTCAACACTAGAAATGAGATCTAGTAATCACTGAAGGAATATCGATTGGGGCATCACCCATGCTACCTGGGATTGCAATCCCTCACCACTAGTCCAGAGGGTTGGAGAAGTCAAGCCATGCCGCATAACAACTCAAGAGAGTGGGCGAAGTCACCGCACCAAGATCCACCCAATTGCTTCACTTGATTGACATATCAACTACAAGAGCTGGAGAGAGCCAATAGATTTGCAAAACCTACTTTCATAGGTCCTTCGTCGGTGTCGGATCGGGCATTGTTGAGGTAGGCATAGGCCAAAAGACCTTATTCTAACGTGTAATTACCGCCGTAACCTCGTCGATGCCGTCGGTGAAACAAAAAAGGTAAGGAAGTCAAGAACCTACTACTCCCGTCGCGGACAAACCGTTGGACATGGGAGAGGAGGGGGACAGGGATGGTGACATGAAGGAAAATTGACGACTATGGTTAGGGAAAGGGTGTGGTGGTGTCTAGTATATTTTTATCATGCTTTCTACCTATTTTCCGAGAGCCGTTGATGTGGTAAGATGAGTACACGACAGACGATGAGGGAAATGAAGGGGAAAGAGAAAGAAAAATGGGTAGAGCAGTAGAAAGATGGAGGGGGCGACCTCGCGAGGACCGACGATGGTAATGTTGTGGTCAAGCTAACAGGAGACTAGAGCCGACAAGAACTACGGGGGTCCTTGGGTTTTTCAAGCAAATGAGTAGGAGCTCTACCTTTTCATCTTCACTTCTTCTTTAAAGTAGAAGAGGATTGATCCATAGATAAGAATAATCGGTCAAAAATTATACTCCCTCCGGTCCATATTAATTGTCGCTTGGAGGGAGTACAAATAGACTCAAATCGGCTAGCTCAGCTAGATCTAGAGATGCAACATGTCGACAACATGAGAAATAAAGCGCACACACACGCACTCAAACACCCTCAAAGCAGTGGCTTCGACTTCCACCGAGAAACGCTACTCCGTGTCCTTGGGTTTAGAATAATCAAGGCTCAATTCTTTTTTTAACCTTTACAATGTTTAGAAATCCGATGCAAAATTCACAACATTTTAACCGACCCCAATAGTCATGGCGTTCCCACATTTCCAAAAGGAACCCCAACGACCAATAACGGCCTTCTCAGACTTGACATTGATGCTTGCGTTTTTTTGGATTTATTTCAGGCCTTCCAGCGATGTGCATTTATCGGGGGTAGACGTTCTCATCAACTACAAAGGCGTTTGTGGCGATTTCGTCAATCTCAAGACAATGTGCCGGCCCAGCCTCGCGGAGTACCCATAAAGCTAGGTGTGCGTGGGTGCGTTCTTAGAGATGATTGTATATGTGTATAGTATTGGAACAAAACAATGCATGTAGCGGACAATTTCGTGGCCTCAATCGATCCATCCTCAAGGCTCCACTGGATCAACACAGAATCATCCACCGACTGGGACGGGAACGCCAGCCATTGGCCCCTCCAACTTCCGGCCTGTCGAGTTTAGCTTCCGTCCACCGACCCGGCACGCGCGAGACCACGGGACTCCGCGCGACGCGGGGCCAGAAGCCGCTGGCTGGGTTCTGCGTGTTTCGTCGGCAAAACGCCGCTCTGTCCCACTCGCGACTTGTGAGTTGCGATGGGCCGATGGCCACTTGCGAGCCGTAATTCGCAGCGGAAAGCCGTTGTGATGCTGCGTTCGCACAAGGTGCCATGCTACATGGCTTCGAGTCGTCAGTTCGAAGGCGTCGCGGTAAATAAAGTTGAAGAGCACGGAAATTTAAGGGCTGTTTGGTTTGTGACTAATTTTGCCAAATGTTGCCACATCTAAAGCTAGGTAAGTTTGACTAACTTAGGTGAGTGTTTGGTTCAAGCCACACCTTAGACAAGTCACACTTGAACCCCACATGGCATGCACACAAAAAATGTGGCAAGATTCCCTTAGGCTTGCCAACTTGTGACTTTTATTTTGATGAACTAACCTTAGGCAAACTTGGCAAAAATATGTAGCAAAGTATGGCAATGCTAGGCCTAGAACCAAACAGCCCCTTAAAACCGGGGATGGGAAAGCATCTTGCGGACTACGGATCTTTGTGTCGTGAGTGGGCGAGAATGATGGCCCCTTATCTCGCGTGATCTGTGTGTATCAGTGATTCCTTCCTACAGAGAAAAATTGAACCGGATTTGATGCTGGACTAGAAGAAACCAACTGATCTTCCTAGTGCATACAAAATTGAACTGGATTTTATGCTTTTCTTTAAATATTAATTGAGGCACAAATATGCCATGAGCTGTACTATTTCAAAGCGAATAACAAGAAACCACAAGTTGAGGGTTATTATCTCAGTTCTCTCTCGAAACAGGCATTCACCTCGCTCCGCTTTATATATAAAGCAACCACCGAACATAGTACATAGCAAAGTGATACAAGATGATGGGGTAGCTCTCAAATAATGCCTATCCTAGAATACCCGTATCACGAAGGACACAACTAGGCTGCCGAAAGAGAGCATGGATGGTCTGAGTACAACGCCACACAATGCCCTAAAACACCTAAGCGCCACGACAACGCCCTAAAACCCTAAGCTCCATGACAACATCACCAAGTGTCTCCGCTACCGAGTCCAAACGGACAAGCGTTTTCACCTGAAACCTTGACACGGAGAAGAGCACCTCTACGACGTCTTCAGGATGAGAGCGATGCTCGTGGGCGTCACCGTCATCGGTGACAAAGCGCGCAGCTTTCGCTCGGCAGTTCTACCGTGCCACCATGAGGACTCTAGGACAGACGCGAAGAGAGCAGATCCCTAGATCCAGATCGGGGCTACGCCACTGCAAAAGACGGAGAGCACACTCGAGTCACCACCTTCACACCTCTTGCCGCACACGCGACCAACAAGGGAAGCCACCAGCGCCACTACAATGCCCGCACGGAGAGCCAACCATGCGGACCGCCATCGGGGACCGCCACCCCGGCATCCATGTCAGAGACCCCGTCCACCACTCACATCACAGAGCATCCACCACAGCAGGAGGAATAAAAGGCGGCTCCTATCACTCCTAGCCCGGCATCAGCCGCGGGATCTAGGTCGACACCTCCATGGTAGCAGGCGCCCACACCTGCATCTGCAGCCTATCCCGGTGGAACGCGGGGACACGATCACGTGGCCATCGGTGACCGCCATGGAACACGCTCATACGACGCCATGCCTGTGGCCATAGGCACCGGTCTACCCAAAAGAGACCACCGCCATCGACCACCGTACACGCAAGGCGAGGTACCTCACCGCTCACGGGTTCGACCCGGACCAAGCCCACTATCGCCTACCCGGAGCTGGAGCTCCAGCCCGTCCCGGGCCCCGAACTGATCCGCCCGAGCACGAGCCCCATGTCCTGACCATCTCCGCCGCGCAAGCCGTCCGCGTCGTCAGCCTAGACCTAGGAGAAGGGAGGAGCTACCACCACCTGCGCCCCGCTGCCGAACGCAAACGGTGGCCGCCTAAGCTCCTGCGATCGCCTCACGCATCCCCCGCGCAACGGGCTGAAAAGATCACGGCAAGGCGAACTCACCCTCGCCCAAGACCCTTTCTACAGCCCAACGGATTCACACCATAGGCATCTAAAGGAGGCTGCCGAGCGCCTCACCGTCGGCCGACGGGTGATACGTCTCCGTCGTATCTATAATTTTTTATTGTTTCATGCCAATATTATTCAACTTTTACATACTTTTGGCAACTTTTTATATGATTTATTTGGACTAACTTACTTATCCAGTGCCCAGTGCCAGTTCCTGTTTGTTGCCTGTTTTTGTATCGCAGAAAATCCATATCAAACGAAGTCCAAACGTGATGCAACTCCACGGAGAATTATTTTAGAATATTTGTGATTTTTGGGACTTGGAATCACCGCAAACGGAGGCCCACACGGCCCACGATACACCATGGCGCGCCCCAGGCCCCTGACGCGTGGTGGTGGGTTGTGCTCACCTCGTACGCCGGTTGGAGCTGTACTTCGGGTGCAAGGAAGCTTATATCAGGAAAAAAGATCGTGTAAAAAGATCAGCGCAATCGGAGTTACGAATCTCCAGGAATATAAGAAACAGTTTTCGGCCAGATCTGCGGAGCGTGAAACAGAAGAGAACAGAGAGGGAGATCCAATCTCGGAGGGGCTCCCGCCCCTCCGCCGCCATGGAGACCAAGGACCAGGTGGGGAACTCTCCTCCCATCTAGGGGGAGGCCAAGGAAGAAGAAGGAGGGGGGCTCTCTCCCCCTCGCTTCTGATGGCGTCGGAGTGCCGCCGGGGCAACAATCGAGACGGCGATCTACATCAACAATCTTGCTACCGTCAACACCATCACCTTCCCCCATCTATATTCAGCGGTCCACTCTCCCGCAACCCGTTGTACCCTCTACTTGAACATGGTGCTTTATGCTTCACATTATTATCCAATGATGTGTTGCTATCCTATGATGCTTGAGTAGATTTTTGTTGTCCTATGGGCCAATCGTGATCTTGGTGGTATGATTGTATATTTTATTTATGGTGCTGTCCTACGGTGCCCTCCATTCTCGTGCAAACATGAGGGGCCCCCGCTCTAGGGTGTTGCAATATGTTCATAGTTTGCTTATTGTCAGTGTTGCGGGGGTGACATCAGCCTAAACGCGGGAAAGTGGGTTATGGTGTAGGAGAGTAAAGAGGACTTGATACTTAATTTTATGGTTGGGTTTCACGACCTTAATGATCTTTAGTAGTTGTGGATGCTTGCTAGAGTTCCAATCATAAGTGCATATGATCCAAGTAGAGAAAGTATGTTAGCTCATGCCTCTCCCTCATATAAAATTACAAGAATGATTACCGGTACTTGTTATCGATTGCCTAGGGACAGTTCCGCAAATCCTACCACCACTTTTTCACACTCGCTTTATTTACTTTTTGCACTTTTATTTAAACATCACCTAACTTTTATTTTTCCGTTCTTTATTATCTTGCAAACTGAAAGCACAAGTGCTCCCTGGGTGATTTTGGTAATTAATGTCAACATATCTCTTGTTGGACTAACACCTTTATCTAGTATATTTCAGATAAGTCCAATAGTGGAGTGGCATGGACAAGAGGATGTGGAACCCCTTAAAGATGCTAAGGACAAAGGATTGGCTCAAGCTCAAAGCTCAGGACTCTACATTTTCTATTTCAGTGATCCAAGATCACATTGAGTCCATAGGAGAGCCAATACTATTAAAAGGGGATGACAAACTCTTCGTAACATTTCCCCTTCGTAACATTTTGGTCTCACCGAGATATGCAATCGGTCCCACCGAGTTTGCCTGACCAACTCTCTATTTCGCTTATTACCAAAATCGGTCCCACCGAGTTTGTGTAATCGGTCAAACCGAGATGAGGTTTTACCCTAACCCTTGCACAGCGGTCCCATCGAGTTGATCATATCGGTCGCACCGAAATGCCTAACGGTCACATTATGAACTAAATCAGTCCAACCGAATTTTCTGATTCGGTCCCACCGAGTTTGGTAAATTGTGTGTAACGGTTAGATTTTGTGTGAAGGCTATATATACCCCTCCACCCTCTCTTCATTCGTGGAGGAAAGCCATCAGAACGTGCCTACACTTCCAACATTCATTTTTTGAGAGAGAACCACCTACTCATGTGTTGAGGCCAAGATATTCCAATCCTACCATATGAATCTTGATCTCTAGCCTTCCCCAAGTTGCTTTCCACTCAAATCATCTTTCCACCAAATCCAATCCTATGAGAGAGAGTTGAGTGCTGGGGAGACTATCATCTGAAGCACAAGAGCAAGGAGTTCATCATCAACACACAATCTATTACCTTTTGGAGATTGGTGTCTCCTAGATTGGTTAGGTGTCACTTGGGAGCCTCCGTCAAGATTGTGGAGTTGAACCAAGGAGTTAGTACGAGCAAGGAGATCGCCTACTTTGTGAAGATCTACCCTAGTGAGGCAAGTCCTTCGTGGGTGATGGCCATGGTGGGATAGACAAGGTTGCTTCTTCATGACCCTTTCATGGGTGGAGCCCTCCATGGACTCGCGCAACCGTTACACTTCATGGGTTGAAGTCTCCATCAATGTGGATGTACAATAGCACCACCTATCGGAACCATGCCAAAAATCTCCGTGTCTCCAATTGCGTTTGCACACTCCAATCCCATCCCTTTATTTTCTTGCAAATTGCATGCTTTACTTTCCGTTGCTCATATACTCTTTGCATGCTTGCTTGATATGTATTGTGAATGCATAAACTTGTGCTTAAACTCCACCTCAACCTTAAGAACTTAAAAATTGCTACTTTTCTTGGTTGAGAGTCTATTCACCCCCCTCTAGACACCTCTTCTGGATCCTTTCAATTGGTATCAGAGCTTTGGTCTCCATTGCTTTGGTTTAATCACCATTGGAGGAAGATGAATGAGTCTACATTGGGGAGTCTTAGACATAGAGTGCCTATACTTGATGGAGAGTACTTTCATGAGTGGAAAAACGAGATGCTTGAGATTTTCAATAAATATCATTTGAGCAAGTACATTACCAACTGAGGGAGTCCCGGACTAGGGGGTGTCTGGATAGCCGAACTATCATCATTGGCCGGACTCCAAGATTATGAAGATACAAGATTGAAGACTTCGTCCCGTGTCCGGATGGGACTTTCCTTGGCGTGGAAGGCAAGCTTGGCAATACGGATATGTAGATATCCTACCATTGTAACCGACTCTGTGTAACCCTAGCCCTCTCCGGTGTTTATATAAACCGGAGGGTTTTAGTCCATAGGACGAACAACAATCATACCATAGGCTAGCTTCTAGGGTTTAGCCTCCTTGATCTCGTGGTAGATCTACTCTTGTACTACCCATATCATCAATATCAATTAAGCAGGAGTAGGGTTTTACCTCCATCGAAAGGGCCTGAACCTGGGTAAAAACATCGTGTCCCTTGTCTCGTGTTACCATCCGCCTAGACACACAGTTCGAGACCCCCTACCCGAGATCCGCCGGTTTTGACACCGACATTGGTGCTTTAATTGAGAGTTCCTCTGTGTCGTCACCTATAGGCCCGATGGCTCCTTCGATCATCAACAACGACGCGCTCCAGGGTGAGACTTTTCTCCTCGGACAGATCTTCGTATTCGGTGGCTTTGCACTGCGGGCCAATTCGCTTGGCCATCTGGAGCAGATTGAAAGCTACGCCCCTGGCCATTAGGTCAGATTTGGAAGTTTCAACTTCACGGCCGACATCCGCGGAGACTTGATCTTCGACGGATTCAGGCCACAGCCGAGCGCGCCGCACTGTCACGATGGGCATCATCTAGCTCTGCTGTCAGACAGTGCCCTGGAGGCCGCACACGAGTCCGCTCCGACCCTTAACTCAGAGCCGACTGCGCCAATCGAGGATGGGTGGCTAGACACCGCCTCGGGGGCTGCTACCTCCACGGCGAAAGAGCCGAATACCAACCCTGTCCCTTGTGAAGCTCGTGACTCCGAGGTGCCGGACTCCTCGCCAGACTCCGAACCTCCCGCGCCCCTGCCAATCGAATCCGATTGGGCGCCGATCATGGAGTTCACCGCTGCGGACATCTTTCAGCACTCGCCTTTTGGCGACATCCTGAATTCGCTAAAGTATCTCTCGTTATCAAGAGAGCCCTGGCCGGACTGCGGTCAAGATGGTTGGGATGCGGACGATGAAGAAATTCAAAGCCCACCCACCACCCACTTTGTAGCCGCTGTCGACGACCTAATCGACATGCTGGACTTCGACTCCGAAGACATCGACGGTATGGACGACGATGCCGGAGACGACCAAGAATTAGTGCCTACGGGGCACTGGAAAGCCACCTCGTCATATGACATATACATGGTGGACATCCCAAAGGATGGGAATGGCGACGGAAGAGTGGAGGAAGACCCCTCCAAGAAACAGCCTAAGCGCCGCCGTCAGCGGCGCCGCTCTAAATCCCGCCACAGCAAGAATGGGGATTCTGGCACCGGAGACAATAATACCCCGGACGGTGCCGAAGACAACCCCCTCCAGCAAGATTCAACACAGGAGGATGAAGAAGCCAGCCCTCATGAGAGAGTGGCAGACAAAGAGGTAGAGGACGATAATTACATGCCTCCCTCCGGAGACGAGGCAAGCCTCGACGACGATGAATTCGTCGTGCCTGAGGATCCCGTCGAACAAGAGCGTTTTAAACGCAGGCTTATGGCCACGGCAAGTAGCCTCAAGAAAAAGCAGCAACAACTTAGAGTTGATCAAAATCTGCTAGCCGACAGATGGACAGAAGTCCTTGCGGCCAAAGAGTATGAACTCGAATGCCCCTCCAAAATCTACCCCAAACGCAAGCTGCTGCCCCGATTAGAGGAGGAAGCATATAAACCTACATCACCAGCGCACAATACAGCCGACCGACCACCTCGTGGCCGCGACAAAGAGGCCTCTAGGCCTTCCACTAAAGCCGTACCCCAGCATCGCTCGAAAAGTACAAAGCCACGGGGGAATGCGCCGGACTTGCGAGACATATTGGAGGATAAGGCAAGACAATCAAGATCGATCTACGGATCGCGTGGGCGCCCCACGAAAACCGTCGCGCCGGATACAACAATTCCGGCTAGGCCGAACACAGTAGACAAAGCTCGCTTGAGCTACGTCGTGATATAGCCCAATACAGAGGCGCCGCACACCCACTATGCTTCACAGATGAAGTAATGGATCATCAAATCCCCGAAGGGTTCAAACCCGTGAACATTGAATCCTACGACGGCACAACAGACCCCGCGGTTTGGATCGAAGACTATCTCCTTCACATCCACATGGCCCGCGGCGACGATCTTCACGCCATCAAATACCTCCCACTCAAGCTTAAAGGCCCAGCTCGGCATTGGCTTAACAGCCTGCCAGCAGAATCAATTGGGTGTTGGGAGGACCTGGAAGCCGCATTCCTTGATAACTTCCAGGGCACATATGTGCGACCACCAGACGCTGATGACCTAAGTCACATAATTCAGCAGCCAGACGAATCAGCCAGACAATTCTGGACACGGTTCTTAACCAAGAAAAATCAAATCGTCGACTGTCCGCCCTTGCAGCCTTCAAACACAACATCCACGACGAGTGGCTTGCCCGGCACCTAGGACAGGAAAAGCCGAAATCCATGGCAGCCCTCACATCACTCATGACCCGCTTCTGCGCGGGAGAGGACAGCTGGCTAGCCCGCAGTAACAACCTCAACAAAAATCCTGGCAGTCCGGATACCAAGGACCGCAATGGTAGGTCACGGCGCAACAAGCACAGACGCCACATTAACGGCGATAGTACTGAGGATACGGCAGTCAACGCCGGATTCAGAGGCTCCAAACCCGGTCAGCGGAAAAAGCCATTCAAAAGAACTACTCCGGGTCCGTCCAATTTGGACCGAATACTCGATCGCTCGTGCCAGATACACAGCACCCCCGAAAAGCCAGCTAATCACACCAACAGGGATTGTTGGGTATTCAAGCAGGCAGGCAAGTTAATTGCCGAAAACAATGACAAGGGGCTGCATAGCGATGACGAGGAAGAGACCCAGCCGCCAAACAATAGAGGACAGAAGGGTTTCCCCCCACAAGTGCGGACGGTGAACATGATATACGCAACCCACATACCCAAAAGGGAGCGGAAGCGTGCACTCAGGGACGTATATGCGATGGAGCCAGTCGCCCCAAAGTTCAACCCATGGTCCTCCTGCCCGATCACTTTTGATCGAAGGGACCACCCCACCAGTATCCGCCATGGCGGGTTTGCCGCATTGGTTCTAGACCCAATCGTCGATGGGTTTCACCTCACTAGAGTCCTGATGGACGGCGGCAGTAGCCTGAACCTGCTTTACCAGGATACAGTGTGCAAGATGGGCATAGACCCCTTAAGGATTAAACCCACAAAGACGACCTTCAAAGGCGTCATACCAGGTGTAGAGGCCAATTGTACAGGCTCAGTTACACTGGAAGTGGTCTTTGGATCCCCGGATAACTTCTGAAGCGAGGAATTAATCTTCGACATAGTTCCGTTCCGCAGCAGCTATCATGCACTGCTTGGACGAACCGCGTTTGCAAAATTCAATGCGGTGCCGCACTACGCATACCTCAAGCTCAAGATGCCTGGCCCTCGAGGAGTCATCACGGTCAATGGAAACATTGAACGCTCCCTCCGAACGGAGGAACATACAGCGGCTCTCGCGGCAGAAGTGCAGAGCAGCCTCTTAAGGCAATTCTCGAGTCCGGCTGCTAAACGTCCGGACACTGTCAAACGCGCCCGGAGTAACCTACAACAAGACCACCTGGCACGTTCCGAGCACGCGTAGCAGTGCGGCCCCAACCCCAGCCCTCACAAAATTGCAAGACTAGTACTTCGCGTACATCATTACGCTCTGGAGATACCATGGGCATAGGGGGAGGGGCACGATCACGGCAGGCCCAGAGTGCGGCTCAACCACACCAAGGGCTTCCAAGTATGTCATCCTTTTTCTTTCCTTTTTTCTTATCCTCAGGACTCCATTTACCAGAGGCCCTGTCCGGTAGTAGACCTGCCGAACTCACGATGCAATAGCCAGGGAAGGAGAAAAGCTACGACGAGTATCCAGGTGGTCTCCATTATGAGCATTATACCTGTTTTATACACCATTCCGCAGCCTACCCCTGGAGGGGGACATGCTAAATAGTTCCACCCCTTGCTTATCACACTATTTGTATCGTTCTGCATTCACGGCGGTATTTTTTGAATAAACAATGCATCGCTTTTTGCCTATAATTGCATTCCTTTCTTATACATATGTTCATTTATGACATGTTGCATCCGTACATTTTGGTACGGCTAAATACACCAGGGGCTTAAGTTCCCCACATTATGGTGTGATAAGTCCAAACACTTTCACAAGTGCGACACCCCGAACTTATAGCATTATATGCATCGGCTCCGAATCATGTCTTGGGTCAATAGTTGGGTTTGCCCGGCTCCCATGTTTTGGTACCTTACGTTCCTTTATATCGGCTAAGGTAGCGCTGGGAGAACCACTGCGATTGTGCCCTAGTTGAGCTGGGCGAGCACCTCAGTGGAGAAAGCTAAAACTGACTGTCATGATGAGGCGAGAGCCGGTCGCTGTTCGAGAGGTTTTTTCGAGTCCCTAAAGACTTATGTCGCTTAGAGCGAGGAACCGGCTTTGTCCGGCCCAGGCGTGGATAGCGCCCCGAATTCGGCCTTCCGAACACTAGGGGCTTCGCCGAAATTTAAAATTATAGAATTCTATGGCTAAGTGAGAGTGTTCAAGCATTATAAGTCCGGTTGCCTCGTTCATTGTGTTGAGCGCCTCCCTAGATGGACCCAAAAATGGGAACAAGAGCGCTCAAGTTTATCCCGAACACCCCAGCACTCGTGGCATGGGGGCTGAAGCCGACGACTTGCCATCTCTCAGATTTGATAAACGGCCGCACAGAAGGTAATATTTTAAATTAACAAGTGTTGCTTAGCGCATATGAACAAAAGGTTTCGGCGCACAGGATAACAAAATGCGAGTCTACTCAAATATTACATCTTTGGAGCACTCACCCACAATAATGCGGGCACCATTCAGGACACCCTTATAATACATCTCGGGTGTGCGATACTCCTTGCCCGCGGTGGCGCGTCCGTCACAAGCTTCTCAGCATCCATCCTGCCCCAGTGCACTTTAGTACGGGCAAGGGCCCGACGGGCACTGAGGGAGTCCTGGACTAGGGGGTGTCCGGACAGCCGGACTATCATCGTCGGCCGGACTCCAAGACTATGAAGATACAAGATTGAAGACTTCATCCTGTGTCCGGATGGGACTTTCCTTGGCGTGGAGGGCAAGCTTGGCGATACGGATATGTAGATCTCCTACCATTGTAACCGACTCTGTGTAACCCTAGCCCTCTCCAGTGTCTATATAAACCGGAGGGTTTTAGTCTGTAGGGCGAACAACCATTACAACAATCATACCATAGGCTAGCTTCTAGGGTTTAGCCTCTTTGATCTCGTGGTAGATCTACTCTTGTAATATCCACATCATCAATATCAATCAAGCAGGACGTAGGGTTTTACCTCCATCAAGAGGGCCCGAACATGGGTAAAACATCGTGTCCCTTGTCTCCTGTTACCATCCGCCTAGACGCACAGTTCGGGACCCCCTACCCGAGATCCGCCGGTTTTGACACCGACATTGGTGCTTTCATTGAGAGTTCCTCTGCGCCGTCACCGATAGGAAGGATGCCTCTTCCCGTCTTCAAGGACGGTATCTTCGCCAAAGGAGCCTTGGCCGCCGGCCAAACTATCCGGCTAGGTGGTTTTCTCATGACCGCCTGTCCGGCCACCGCTTCGACGATGACCTCTCGGGTCATCAAAAGCAATCTTCACGTCAACTCGGAATTCGTCGAGCAGCTGGATCCAACAGAGCTCTCGTCCGTAAACGAACTCTTGGATCGCATCGCCGCCCTGGGAGTCGCTACAGACTACAATCAGATCGGGCTTAAAACCGATCTGAGAGAGATTAACTCTCCCCAGGTTACCCACCACGTCGCGGTGGTAGAGGAACATCGCGGCGAATCCTCTCCTATATTGAAAACTAGTCATGTCCGGGCTTCCGAACCCTCCATGCCGGATTCCCGCATAGGGACGGACTTCGATCAAGCGCTGAACCTAAAGTTAGGCATCGGACCGAACTCGTTGGACAACGTTCCACTTTCCAAGCTTCCGAATTCGGAAACTTCTCGGCCCTTGAGCCTTGAGATGGGTAGGGTTCCGGACTCAATTCCACCCACCCACCCAGACATATGCGATCTATCTCTAATCCGGCAAGAGCCTGCTGAAACAGTACATCATTACTGGGCCAGATTCCTCCTGGTTATGGACAGGATAAAGGACTGCCGAGAGGAAAACGCAATCTCAATTTTTTGCAATAATTGCACGGACGAGGGAATCTTGAACGCCGTCAGCCGTTGTGAAATCACACGCTTCGCCGACCTGGCGTCCATATACGAAAGTACTGTGCGATGGAGAGTTTCCGGAAAACCGAACATAAGTTTTGGGACAATCCGGCCCCGAATACAACCCTAGTCCGCAACAAAAGGGTGCATTACACTCAGGCACCAGGTACAAAATCCAAAAAGCAAAAACCTCATAAAGGGCACGGAACCGTACTGGAGGGATGGCTTAGCGGACCCTGTACAATTCACAGTACAGAGGGCGCCACCCCAACACATAGCCTTCGAGCATGTTGGATATTACGGCAGGTGGCCAAAAGTGGCGAGGAGCTTCTAGCCTCGGAAAACCACTCCAAGAATACCGGTACGGTATCAACAGTCTTCGAAACTTTTGCATCAAACAATATGCGGAAACGAACAATCCGCAGCCTCGCCGAAGTCTACCAAGTAGCAACAACAAATCCTTGGAGCGACGTGGCCATCACCTTCAACGCCAGCGACGAACCTAAATTCCGAACAGCCCGAGCACCAGCCGCACTGGTCCTTAGTCCAATAGTGGACGGCTTTCGACTTACCAAGGTACTCATGGATGGCGGCAGCGGATTAAACCTCATCTACGAGGAAACTCTTCAAAAAATGGAAATAGACTGGAGTCGCATTGAGCGAAGCAGCACAACCTTCAGAGGAATAATCCCTAGCCGGGAAGCGCGCTGCACCGGAAAAATCACACTTGATGTGGTGTTCGGCTCGCCGGACAATTTCAGGTCCGAAGAAGTCACGTTCCAAGTGGCCCCATTCAGCAGCGGATATCACGCCATATTAGGACGAGAGGCATTCACAATTTTTCAAGCCGTACCCCGTTACGGGTACATGAAGCTCAAAATGCCTGGGCCCGGCGGAATAATCACTCTCGTTAGTGATCCAGACATAGCACTGCGTGCCGAAAACAAGACAGCCGCATTAGCCCTGGAGGCACTATCCGAAGCCCTAGCGGCAGAAGAACTCACCGCGCTACGCTCTACGGTGAATAGGGACGATGTGATACTCGATAAGAGATCCAAGTCCACCTCCTTTAAACCAGCGGACGAAATAGTAAAATTCCAAGTCCATCCAACGGACCTGACAAAGATGGCCTCCATCGGGGCATAGTTGAACTCTGATGTAGACGCCGCACTACGAGAATTCCTTCGGGAAAATTGGGACATTTTCGCCTGGCACCCTTCAGATATGTCGGGAATCCCATGCAGATTGGCAGAGCATAGCCTAAATATCCTAAAAGGGTTCAAGCCAGTTAAACAGGCTCTTCGATGATTTTCCGAACCCAAAAGACAGGCAATGGGAGAAGAACTAGCCAAACTATTGGAAGCCGGATTCATCAGAGACATCAAACATCCGGATTAGTTTGCAAACCTGGTAATGGTACCAAAGAAGGACAAATCTTGGCGCCTATGTGTCAATTTTAAAGACCTCAACAAGGCCTGCCCAAAGGAT
The DNA here is from genome assembly GCF_018294505.1 of Triticum aestivum. NCBI lineage: Eukaryota > Viridiplantae > Streptophyta > Magnoliopsida > Poales > Poaceae > Triticum > Triticum aestivum. The sequence goes on along the minus strand of NC_057804.1, from coordinate 524,008,909 downwards.
CCCTTCCCCCTCCCCCGCATCGACCAAATAATCGATGCTACCGCAGGGCACGATTCATTGTGCTTCCTGGACGCATACTCTGGCTACCATCAAATCAAGATGGCGGAAGCGGACCAAGCCGCAACGGCATTCATTACTCCATATGGACCATTCTGCTTCAACACGATGCCCTTCGGACTTAAAAACGCCGGTGCAACATATCAGCGCATGATTCAGACATGTTTGGCTACCCAGATCGGCAAAACAGTAGAGGCATACATAGACGACGTAGTCGTCAAAACCAAACATGTCGAAACTCTAGTAGACGATTTGAGGGTCACATTCGACAACCTCCGAGAATATGACATCAAGCTGAATCCGGAAAAATGTGTTTTCGGCGTACCAGCCAGAAAGCTCCTGGGCTTCATTGTATCCGGTAGAGGAATTGAAGCAAACCCGGCCAAAATCCAAGCTCTGTCACAGCTGGATATTCCAAAAGACCTCAAATAGATCCAAAAATTGACTGGATGCATGGCGGCTCTCAGCCGCTTTATCTCCCGTTTGGGAGAAAAGGCATTGCCCCTCTATCGCCTCCTCAGACGCACCAAACACTTCGAGTGGACGGATGCTGCCACTGCCGGACTCGAAGAAATAAAAGCCATATTGGCAACAAATCCGGTCCTGGCTGCGCCTAACCTGGGCGAACCAATGTTGTTATACATCGCGGCAACACATCAGGTCGTAAGCACGGTACTCGTCGTAGAACGAGAGACAGAAGGGCATAAATTCCCTCTTCAAAAACCAGTGTACTACGTATCCACTGTTTTAACTCCCTGCAAGTCCCGTTACCCGCACTATCAAAAGATAGCGTATGCGGTGTTCATGGCATCCCGGAAGCTCTGACACTACTTTCAAGAGTGTTCGCTAACAGTGGCCTCCGAAGTACCCCTAAATGACATTATAAACAACCGCGACGCGATGGGCAGGATTGCAAAATGGGCCATTGAGCTCTTACCATTCGATATAACTTACAAACCCCGGCGAGCTATAAAGTCGCAAGTTTTGGCTAACTTTGTCACTGAGTGGACTGAAGCCAAACTCCCTAAAGAGTACGGCGCATACTCCAATTGGATTATGCACTTCGATGGCTCCAAAATGTTGGCCGAATTGGGGGCTGGCGTCGTATTGACGTCCCCAACCGGGGATACAGTCCAATACGTACTTCAGATAATGTACACGCACTCCAACAACGCAGCAGAGTACGAGGCCCTCTTACATGGCCTCCGGATGGCAATCTCCATGGGCATTCAACGCCTAGAGGTGTGCGGGGACTCAAACCTCGCAATATCCCAAGTAAATGGAGACTTTGACGCCAAGGATCCGAAAATGGCAGCCTATCGTAACGCTGTCCTTAAAATGTCAGCTCGGTTCGAAGGACTTGAATTCCACCATGTAGCCAGGGATAATAACCAAGCGGCCGACGTATTGGCACGCATCGGCGCAAAACGTGACGTTGTCCCTCCAAACATCTTCCTGGAACGGTTGTTTAAGCCATCCGTACTATGGGAAGAGGAGTCCGGAAATAACAAACCGGAAGCAGCCGCACCAACCGACACAGAGCAATCTGACATAATCGGCGATTCAGCCGATGAAATAACACCTTCAGCCCACGACATAATGGCAGTAATCGCCCCGTGGACAGAGCCATTCCTAGCCTACTTGCTTAGGCAGGAACTTCCCGAAGACCAAAATGAGGCCCGCTGCTCAGTTCGGCGATCTAAAGCCTACAAGGTCCATGAGGAAGAACTCTATAAGAAAAGCACAACCGGAGTCCTTCAAAGGTGTATCTCCGAAGAGGAAGGGCGAAACCTTCTGGCTGAAATTCATGCCGGACTAGGCGGACACCACGCCGCAGCCCGGGCCCTTGCTGGAAAGGCATTCCGTACAGGATTTATTGGCCGATAGCGCGGGCAGATGCTCAGGACTTAGTCCAAAGATGCGTCGGTTGTCAGCTCTTTGCTAATCAGAGCCATATGCCACCCACCGCCCTCAAAACTATACCCATTACCTGGCCGTTCGCGGTCTGGGGGCTTGACATGGTTGGACCCCTTAAAGGGGGAACCCACAAGCAAAGGTACCTATTGGTCATGGTGGACAAATTCACCAAATGGATAGAGGCCAAGCCAGTTAAAACGGCAGAGTCCGGACTAGTGATAGACTTCATATCCGGGGTAGTACACCGTTATGGTGTCCCCCACAGCATCATCACCGATAACGGCACGAACTTCACGACCGACAAGGTTAAATCATGGTGCAAAAATATGGGCATTAAGCTCGATTACGCTTCGGTCTATCATCCTCAAACCAACGGTCAAGTGGAACGAGCAAATGGTCTAATAATGAGCGGCATCAAACCCAGACTAGTGCGGTCCCTTACGAAATCTGACACGCACTGGGTAGAGGAGCTCGACTCCGTACTCTGGGGGCTGCGGACAACGCCCAACCGTACTACCAGATTCACACCATTTTTTATGGTATACGGTGCAGAAGCAGTTCTGCCCTGCGACATCATTCATGACTCACCTCAAGTGCGCATGTACGAAGAAAGAGAAGCCGAGTTGGATCGGCAGGACAGCTTGGACACATTGGAGGAAGAACGCGACGTCGCCAAGGCTCGTTCCGCATTCTATCAGCAGCAGGCTCGAAGATATCAAAGCAGAGAAGTACGGGCCAAGACTTACAATGTTGGCAAACTAGTTCTACGCCTGCTGGACAAGAAAAAGGACAAGATCAAGCCCAAATGGGAAGGCCCCTTCATCATCGATCAAGTCTTGACCAACGGAGCGTACCGTCTACGAAATGCGTCGGACAACCGACTCAAGCCGAACCCATGGAACGCAGCCCGCCTCCGAAGATTCTATGCCTAGCCCGGACTAAGAGTTCGTGCCTTTCCCCCGTCCAAATTTTTACACTTCAGCTGTCTTTTGTTTATCTTTTTTCTCTTACCCCTATTCATCAAAGCCTTAAAAGACTTACTTGCGCATCGTTCGCACGCAATTGATGTGCTATCCGCACTCATTATACCTGGGGGCTTCCTTACCAGAAGCTTAATTATAAGGGCTTCATGCCCAGCACGCGTGTCAAACTTCCACGTGTACCTTTTATTCACCAATATATGCATCGATATGACTTAAGTTTTGGCCAAGCTGGGTTGCCTGGCTCCTGTGCTTACCCCTACGTTCCCGATTGTTCGGCTAGGAGGTAAAGGGAGCACCTCTGCGATTGTTACTGCCGGGTCAGCCGGATGTGTACCTCAGACCGGGTGAAGCCGAAAGCTAGCGTTCTTAAGGGAATATTCGGTCGGTGATTTGAAAGATGATTTTTTACCAATTTATTTATCTGCCCCTAGATTTTATCCTGCTCTTTTCGCAGTCCGGACATGCACTTTAGGGCATGCCTCCCAGGGAAAGGAACCCTTAACGGAACTATTCTCCCTGGAAGATGTTTCTTACTAACCATGTAATATAACATAACTAGTTGGACACTTGTCTGATAAAGCACTAATGACCCCTACACCTGGTCTCCATGCATGCCCCGGTTGTTTCTTAACCAAGAAGGTATTCGGACACACTCTGGACTCTAGGGTCCCGAGGTTGAAGCGAAAAGGTCGGCAAAGACAAACGATCTACAATCCGGCTAGAAGGCATTTTACATGTCATTTTAAAATACATTGTCAAATCTACTAACTGTATTCCTCCTCAATCCTGTCTAACAGGTTGTCTAATTTACAGTCCCGTTGGGAAAATTTAGCGGCTAACTCTACTTGGCCGTATACTAAACTCACAGGGATCTCCTTCCCATCGGGCCCCACAGGTCCGACCTCGACCATGTGGTTGGGATCCGCCTTCTTGTACCGCGTCTTCACCATGGCCCAGGCCTCCCTGGCACCTTGGCGGCAGGCCGAAATCTTCCATAAACGGAAGCGCTGCCGCACTCCATGAAGCTTCTCCACAAGCTCCCCAAGGCCCTCGGGTAGGGAGAGGGCTGGCCATAAAGCCTGGACGACGCCGCTCATTGCCTGCCGAACTCGTTCGAGCAGTTGCAACAGCTTGGGAAGTTGATCACCCGTTGATACGGGCATCTCCTCCGCAGGGCGACCTGTGAGTATACCTACAGACATATTTTGTCAATTGACTTCCTCGCCGAACTCTTCTTTTCAAAGGAGTTTGCTCAAGCACTTACTATAGATGCCGCGACGAAGCCGCTGATTCTCCTTAACGGAGCTAGACAGCTCGGCCCGAAGACCTTTTAGCTCTTCTTCAAGCTGGGCGTGGGCATCCTGGAGCCTGTTCCTTTCCTGCTGCACCTTATTCAGCACCCTCTCGCCGGCCTTCAGCTGGTGTAGTAGTTCTTGCCTGTCCTGATCTTGTCCGGCAGCACCTGCAACGTCATTATTAGACTTGCGCGCATGCCGCACACCACTTATCTTTTTAAATAATGTGTTACCAGAAGGGGTCCCTGTGTTTCCTCCTGCGGCAGTAAGTGCGGCCTCAAGTTGGGCCTTACACTCGTGCAGCTCCTGAGACAATTGGGTATTCTTCTTTGTAAGATCCTGCAGTTCAAATGATCCTTAAATCAGTTAATATAACTACTTTAAGTCTCGGGAGCTACTGGCATATACAACTATTAAAATCTCTTACCCGCATGTCTTTTACATACTGCTCCGTGGCTCTGGTCAAACCATCTTGAGCAGCACGGAGGTGCGCGTCCCCCGCGTTAAAGGCATTCAACGCCTCAGGGGAGAAGCATGCGTCACGAAAAACTGTCCGGCGGTGCCTGTGGTTCATGGCGCTCTCCACCTCAGACTTGGTGGCGGACAGTCTGTTGGCATCCTCCGTTGGAGGAGTATCCGGCTCGCGCCTTGCGCTCGCCCCCCCTCCAGACCAGGTGCTGGAGCTTGGTTGGTAGAGGCTGGGTTGGCAACCTCTACGCCCGCAGTCCGGCGGGCGCTTTTTCTCCTACAACAGTCATGAGCACTCAAACGCTTCCTAGGAACGTTGCTCTAAATAACGAATCGTGAGCTATACCTTTGCGGCAACGTTTCAATCTGCGCCGCGCTCCTCTTCCGCCTACTGGGCCGGACTGACCCTTGTTGGTTAGCCGCCGCAGGCTCGGCTTCCCGCCTTGAAGGCGCCTCCTGCAAAACACCATCATATACGGGGGTCAGAAATGAGCAAGGAAGAAATAATGGTGTCAGGACTTCGATCATAAGCACCTGGGAAGCCGGTGACAAGCCGGGGTAGTCGGCCGTAATGGCGACTAGAGCGTTGTCCACGCTGAGTTGGTGGAACACCCCGTCAATTAGCTCCACCTTTATATCCGGATCCTCTTCGGAGGTCGGATCAAGGGATCTTCCCGGATCCTCGGGTTGTGGAGCCGGACTGTGAATGTCCTCCACATCCTGGCGCAGTTCCTGTGTCAAAATTACAGAGTAAGGCACTCAGCATTGAAAGCACGGGTCGGATGAATAAACATCCGCTTACCGAGCTCCGAGGGTTATTCATGGAGAACCCATTCAATGGGCTCGTACAGAGGAAGTCCTCTTTCTCCCCCTTATACAGGCCAGACAGAATCTTCACCAGATCCTCGGTCGATCCCGGCCTTTGCGGCCATGACGGGTGGCATCATTCTCCCCGTTGAAATCCCACATGGGGTGGCCCCTGTATTGCAGCGGCTGCACCCCTCGCATAATGCACGTTGCCATGACTCCAATCATGGTCAACCCGGAATGGGCCAATAACCTTATCCGGCCCATCAAATAATGGACGCTCTTGTCTTCCTCCAGCTGGGGGCTCCGTGGGCGCCAGCTAAGGCGTTTCTTCAGAGGAGCATTACTGAACTCCGGGAGGCCGATCCGAACAGGGTTCGGCAGCGGAGCATCTTCTACGTAAAACCATTCTGAAGGCCAGTCTTTGGACGCCTTCTTAGGGGTTCCAGATAGATATCCGGTCCCGGCGATGCGCCATATTTCGGCACCGCCCACTTGATATATGGACCCCTCGTGAGAGCAGGGTACGAGGCAGAATAGCCTCTTCCACAGCGTGAAATGGGGCTCGATGCCCAGGAATAGCTCGCAAAGAGCTATGTAACCCGCGATATGCAGGATAGAGGCAGGCGTGAGGTGATGGAGCTGGAGTCCGTAGAACTCCAGGAGCCCGCGGAGGAACGGATGTATAGGAAATCCGAGCCCCCTTATCAGATCGGGGACGAAGCATACCCGCTCCCCTTTGTTGGGATTTGGGGTAGCCTCCGCTTGCTTCCCACCTTTGTAGGTGGCCAGCCCGGCTCGAACCAGAACCATGAAGGCCGGAGGGAGATATCCCTCCGCTTGGAGCGTCACCAGCTCATTGTGCGGGACAGAACATCTCCTCCAATCTCCTGGAACAGGGCTGGGAGCGCGAGAAGAGGAGCCGCGTCGACGGTCCATGATGGAATGGATTTTTGGTCAGAAGCGCTCCGATGAGTACTCGCGGAAGGAAGATGGTGTGATTTGGATCTGGATTCTTGCTTCTCTTATAGGCAGGTTATTTGCGCAGCTAGGGGGTAAAACATAAAAGATACCCTGGCTTTTCGCATTCGTGCGACGCGTGGAAGAAGGCCATTATTGGGCGTGGAAGCTAAGAAGCGCGACATTGATAAGGAAGCCGGACACTGTTCGGCAGGTACATGGAACTTAAAGGAGAACCCGCCTTGCAACGCCGAAGACTACATACGTGCTGGACTTATCGTCATTGAAGCCTTGTTCGGGGGCTACTGAGGGAGTCCTGGACTAGGGGGTGTCCGGACAGCCGGACTATCATCGTCGGCCGGACTCCAAGACTATGAAGATACAAGATTGAAGACTTCGTCCCGTGTCCGGATGGGACTTTCCTTGGCGTGGAGGGCAAGCTTGGCGATACGGATATGTAGATCTCCTACCATTGTAACCGACTTTGTGTAACCCTAGCCCTCTCTGGTGCCTATATAAACCGGAGGGTTTTAGTCCGTAGGGCGAACAACCATTACAACAATCATACCATAGGCTAGCTTCTAGGGTTTAGCCTCTTTGATCTCGTGGTAGATCTACTCTTGTAATATCCACATCATCAATATCAATCAAGCAGGACGTAGGGTTCTACCTCCATCAAGAGGGCCCAAACCTGGGTAAAACATCGTGTCCCTTGTCTCCTGTTACCATCCGCCTAGACGCACAGTTCGGGACCCCCTACTCGAGATCCGCCGGTTTTGACACCGACAGGCACCTTCAATGCAGGCCAAGTGCTTGATGACTTCAACCCAGGGACACGCATCCACCAGCCGCCGCACGAGGCCGAAGTAGCTCCCAGGCATGGCCTCTTTGGGCCATAGCCGAACTATAAGGCCCTTCATGGCCTGTTCGGCCAGCTTGTGGAGCTCGACCAGCTACTTCAGCTGGTCGCTAAGGGGCACCGGATGTCCAGCCTCAGCATACTAAGACCAGAACACCTTCTCCGTCGAGCTCCCCTCCTCGGCTCTGTAGAAAGCGGCAGCATCGGACACGCTGCGGGGCAGATCTGCGAACGCTCCTAGAGAGCTCCGAATTCGGGTAAGTAACAGGTAATTCACTTTTACATGCTTGCTTTGCATGAAGAATGCCTTACCCGCTGCTATTTTCTTCAATTCCTCGATTTCTTGGAGGGCCTTGTGGGCTTCGGCCTTAGCGGCTTTGGCACTCTCAAGAGCTGACGCAAGCTCGGACTCTCGAGTCTGAGTCACGCTCCAAACTCTCGTGTTTTTCCACGAGAGCCTGGAGCTCTTGCCGTACCTCCGCCACCCGCGCCTCCTGCTTCTCTCGCTCGGCGCGTTCCGCGGCCGCATTGTGTTCGGCCACGGATACCGCCTCCTTCAGGGTCGCCACCTCGTTCGTAGCCCCTGGAGTACCCACGTTATCCTTGTCATTCCTCTTGCAACCAAATCCTTTTCTGTAAGGTAAAACTTTAATAAGGTGTTACTCACCTTCCTTGTCCTTGAGCTGCTTCTTGGCACGGCCGAGCTCGCTCTCGGACCGCTCGAGGCTCTGCTTCAAAGCATTGACCTCCGCAGTCAGTGCGGAAGAGGTCAGCAGCGCAGCCTGCATTCCCATATTGACATATTTTTGTTAAGACTCCTGCGTATATCTTTTTAGATCCTCAGTCCGGCTTTTCTTTCCGAACACCGAACCGAGCATCAGGGGCTACTGTCTATGCGGTACTATTTTACATAACTTAAAATTCTTACCTCAAAGCCTGTTAGAAGGCTGCTGCAGGCTTCGGTCAGCCCGCTCTTGGCGAGCTGAACCTTCTGAATCACCGCACTCATGACAGTGCGGTATTCCTCTTCGATGGAAGCGCCGTTGAGCGCCTCCAGCAAGTTATCCGGCGCCTCCGGTTGGACGGAGGCCGCCGGCGTCACAGTCTTGCCCTTCTTACGAAGGGGCCGCCCGCCGGACTCCGGAACCACTGCAGGTTCCGGTGCGGAGTCCGGTCCAAAGTCCGGGAGGTTGCCCTGCGGCACCTCCAGGGCCTCCTCCTCCTGGTGGGTCCCTTCCGGGATCCCACCTCGGCGTCGTCGGCGTCACGGGGGGAGGAGGCGGCCGGAAGTGAAGTGCTATTCACATCCGACGTTCCCAAGGACCCGCTCGACGAAGCGGGAAGATCATCCTTGGGCGGACTACAAGGGTGTATGCGGCATTAAAAGATGCTATGCGACAAAAATAAAATTATGAGTTATTCAGGAGTCCGGATACTTACGATCTCGCCAGGGGCTTGGCCCTTGAGGGCCACTCCTCGTCGCCGTCATTGGCGTTGGTGGAACAGTCCGGGGAAGGGTCCTTCCCTTCTTGGACCCTTTGGCCTCCCCCATTGGGGAGGCCTTCCTCTTCTTCTCTCCCCCCGCTGGGGGAGAGGCCTCCTTCTTCTCCTCCTCGTCCTCGTGGGAGGAGTCCGCCTCGGAGTCATCGGACGATGAATCTGATAACACCTGACGCCGGGAACTCCTCCGGGTTCCCGTGGCCTTCTTCTTGGCCTTCTTCTCCGGCACCACATAAGGCGCCGGGACCAGCAGCCCTGTCAAACGGGCATCCGCTGGGTCTTCTGGAAGGGGAGCCGGACAGTTAACATGTCCGGACATCTCCTGCCAGGCCTGTTAAAAGTATTGGGAGTTTAGATCCCACATAGAGTCAAACTATGAAAAGCAAGTGTCCCATAAAGGATAACATGGCTTACCTCACCAGCCGGACGCTGCGAGCTGAATCCGCGATCTTCGGTAGCGGATGCGGGAGCCTCGGCGCCCTTGAACAGCACCCTCCAGGCCTCTTCGTACGTAGTGTTGAAGAGCCCGCTCAAGGTCTGGTGATGTGCCGGATCGAACTCCCACAAGTTGAAGTCCCGCTGTTGGTAGGGGAGAATCCGGTGGATGAGCATGACCTGGATTACGTTGACAAGCTTGAGCTTCTTGTTCACCAAGGTTTGGAGACAGGATTGAAGTCCGGTCAGCTCTTCCGAATTACCCCACAGCAAGCCCTTCTCTTTCCAGGAAGTGAGCCGCATGGGGATGCCAGATCTGAATTTGGGGGCCACTGCCCATTCAGGGTCACGCGGCTCGGTGATGTAGAACCACCCCGATGGCCACCCTTTGATGGTTTCCACAAAGGCGCCCTCGAGCCAAGTGACGTTGGGCATCTTGCCCACCATGGCGCCTCCGCACTCTGCTTGGCTGCCCTTCACAACCTTCGGCTTGATATTAAAGGTCTTTAGCCACAAGCCGAAGTGGGGCTGGATGCAGAGGAAGGCCTCGCACACGACGATAAACACCGAGATGTTGAGGATGAAATTCGGGGCCAGATCATGGAAATCCAAGCCGTAGTAGAACATGAGCCCCCGGACAAAGGGGTGGAGTGGGAAGCCCAGTCCGCGGAGGAAATGGGGAAGGAATACCACTCTCTCATGGGGCCCGGGGGTGGGGATGAGCTGCCCCTCGTCGGGGAGCCGGTGCGCGATGTCGCTGGACAAATATCAGGCGCCGCGCAGCTTCTTGATGTGCCCCTCCGTAACGGAGGAGGCCATCCACTTGCCTCCTGCTCCGGACATGGCTGGAGAAGGTTGAGGTGAGATGTGCGGACTTGGGCGCTGGAGCTCGAGTGCACGGAGATGGATAAGCAAAGGAGGAAGAAGGCGTAGGTAAAAAGATGGATCCTTATCCCCTTATATATGGGCGGACGAAACTATGCGTCCCCACCAGCCTGGTAAAACTCGCTTATCTCCCAAGCACCACAATCAATGGTGCGGTTGGGTTACCCACGTCCGTATTGATGAGAATCCCGGAATAAGGGGACACGATCTCTGCTTCGACAAGACGTGCCAAGGAAACCGCTTCGCTAAACGCGCTGAGGTGGAATAATAAAAACGATTCGAATAAAGGCTTGGCCGTGGCGTGACGTCACGCCACAAAATACGTCAGCAGATTGAACTTGTGTAAATATTATTCTCTCTACGGAGGTATGTGGAATTTATTTTACAGAGTCGGACACTATCCTGGTGTTCACAATCTTCTATGAATTATTCGGAGGAGGAACCCGCCTTGCAATGCCTAAGACAATATGTGCGCCAGACTCGTCGTCATTGAAGCCTGGTTCAGGGGCTACGGAGGGAGTCCCGGACTAGGGGGTGTCTGGATAGCCGAACTATCATCATTGGCCGGACTGCAAGATTATGAAGATACAAGATTGAAGACTTCGTCCCGTGTCCGGATGGGACTTTCCTTGGCGTGGAAGGCAAGCTTGGCAATACGGATATGTAGATCTCCTACCATTGTAACCGACTCTGTCTAACCCTAGCCCTCTCCGGTGTCTATATAAACCGGAGGATTTTAGTCCATAGGACGAACAACAATCATACCATAGGCTAGCTTCTAGGGTTTAGCCTCCTTGATCTCGTGGTAGATCTACTCTTGTACTACCCATATCATCAATATCAATCAAGCAGGAGTAGGGTTTTACCTCCATTGAGAGGGCCCGAACTTGGGTAAAAACATCATGTCCCTTGTCTCCTATTACCATCCGCCTAGACGCACAGTTCGGGACCCCCTACCCGAGATCCGCCGGTTTTGACACCGACACCAACCCTTGTGCTCGCATTGTTGATCCTTTGCATCCCACTCCCGATGAGGATCTTGACATGATTCGCAATCTTAGAACTATCAATCTTATCATTAGAGGATTGCATAGAAATTTGATTGGTCACTTGCCTACTCTTGATTGTGCTTATACTATATGGAGATTTCTTGAGGAAAGATTTACAAAGTATTCCTTGCAAAATCTAGATGAGATTCTTCATAAGTCAATTGCCTTGAATAAAATGAGTACTAGTGATCCTAAGTTTGATGATTGTCTGTTTGAGCTTCGTGACCTTATGCGTTCCAAAGGAGATGTTGGAATCATTAGCAATATTATCTCCGAAGCCATTAGATTTCATAAAGATGATTATTGTCATGATCATTTATCTAATGAATCACACTCTCTAGGGATTGATCCATCACATGACGATGTTGAACATGGATACTATGATGAGGATGATGATAGTGACTATGATCTTGATGATGCAATGAGACACTTTGGTCTTATGGCTAATCTTCGCGACTACATGGTAGGAGGAAAGGAATGGGTCCTTGATAGTGGATGTACCAATCACATGACCGGAGATAAAGATATGTTTCATGAGCTTGATGAAAACGACGGCCCTCTAAAGTATGTCACTTTTGGTGATAACTCAAAGGGTAATGTGGTTGGCCTCGGTAAGGTGGCCATCTCACATGATAGCTCCATACAAAATTTCATGCTTGTTGAATCTCTTGGCTATAATTCACTTCCTGTATCTAGATTTGCTGATTTCAGTGTCAATGTCCTATTTACTAAAGTAGATTGCCAAGTGTTTTGAAGAAACAATCATAAAATGGTCTTTACCGGCATATGTAGGTACATTGTTGACTTCACTAAAAAGGCTCAACCTAAAACTTGCTTAATAGCTAAATCTTCCAAAGGCTGGTTGTGGCATAGACGGTTAGGTCACGTGGGCATGCGAAACCTTAACAAGCTTATTAAAGGTGATCATATCCTTGGTGTTAAAGATGTCATATTTGATAAGGATAGACTTTGCAGTGCTTGCCAAGCGGGAAAACAGGTTGGAGAAAGTCACCCCGTGAAGAATATCATGACCATGAGAAGACTGCTCAAGCTACTTCATATGGATCTCTTTGGTCCCAACGCCTACAAGTGTCGGTGGAAACTCATTTGGTCTAGTTATAGTCGATGATTTTTCAAGATTTACGTGGGTGTTCTTTCTTGATGATAAATCGCAGGTCCAAAAGATCTTCAAGAACTTCGCTAGGATGGCCCAAAATCAATTTGAAGTGAAGATCAAGAAGGTTCGCAGCGACAACGGAACGGAGTTCAACAACGCAAATATGGACACCTTTCTTGACGAACAAGGTATCTCACATGAGTTCTCGGCTATGTACACACCTCAACAAAATGGAGTTGTTGAGAGGAAGAACCGGACGCTCATCAAAATGGCGAGAACAATGCTTGATGAGTACAAGACGCCATAACACTTTTGGGCAGAAGCGGCTGAGACAGATTGTCATGCAATAAATCGCTTGTATCTTCACAAGCTACTCGGCAAGAAGACATACGAGATCCTCACCGGTAACAAACCCCAAGTTGGATACTTTCAAGTATTCGGCTCAAAGTGCTACATTCTTGATAAGCATCATCGTTCTAAATTTGCTCCCAAATCTCATGAAGGTTTCCTACTTGGTTATGGCTCAAACTCTCGCACTTGCCGTGTCTACAACAATTTCAACCAAAAGGTTGAAGAGACGGTAGATGTGAAGTTTGATGAATCTAACGGCTCGCAGGTAGAGCAATTTCCAATTGATGTAGGAGACAAAGACCCTTCAAAAGCAATCCAAGACTTGTCTATTGGCAAAATCCGTCCAACAGAGGTGAAGGAGAGTACCTCGTCCGTCCAAGTGGAAGCTTCTACCTCATGACAAGGTGAACAAAGAGTTGATATGGAAGCATCCACAAGTGGGACACACCAAGATGAAGAAACTGAGGAAGTACACCAAGATGAACCTCATCAACCTCCTTCTCCACCACGACAAGAGAACGACAACGTCAACAATGAAGAAGGACAAGAAGAAGAACAAGATGATGAAGAAGATGTTCCACCCCGACCAAAACAAAGGCTCTCACGAGTTCGAGCAAGAATCGCCAAAGACCATCCCGTCGAGCAAATCTACAATGATATCCTAACCGGGAGAATCACTCGCTCTAAAACTAGTTTGGCTAACTTTTGTGAACATTATTCATTCATATCTAGCATTGAACCCACGAAGGTTGAAGAAGCATTGGAAGATCCGGATTGGATAAATGCCATGCATGAAGAGCTAGACAACTTTGAGAGGAACCAAGTGTGGACATTGGTCAAGAAGCCCGACAACAACCACAACATCATCGGTACCAAATGGGTGTTTCGCAACAAGCAAAATGAATATGGACAAGTAGTTCACAACAAAGCACGTCTCGTCACCCAAGGCTACACTCAAGTTGAAGGTATGGACTATGGTGAGACATATGCCCCCGTTGCTAGACTTGAGTCCATTCGCTTCTTACTTGCCTATGCCAATCACCATGATATTACCTTGTACCAAATGGACATTAAAAGTGCTTTTCTAAATGGTGAAATTGAGGAGGAAGTTTATGTTAAACAACCTCCCGGCTTTGTTAATCCTAAGAAACCCAATCATTTTTACAAACTTCACAAAGCTCTTTATGGTCTCAAACAAGCTCCTAGAGCGTGGTATAAATGCTTGACAAAGTTCCTTATTGAAAAAGGCTTTGAGATCCGAAAAATTGATTCTACTCTCTTCACTAGAAGGGTTAATGGATTTGTGTGCCAAATTTATGTTGATGATATTATATTTGCTTCGACTAACTCTCATTTTAGCGAGAAGTTTGGGAAGCTTATGTCGGAGAAGTTTGAGATGTCTATGATGAGTGAACTCAAGTTCTTTCTTGGTTTGCAAATCAAGCAAACTAAGGAGGGTACCTTTGTCTCTCAAACGAAGTATACCAAGGACTTATTCAAGAAGTTCAATATGCAAGAATGCAAAGGTATGAATACACCCATGCCTACTAGTGGACATCTTGACTTGACTAAATATGGTGAAACCGTTGATCAAAAGGTTTACCGCTCTATGATTGGTTCATTGTTATACCTATGTGCCTCCCGTCCTGATATTATGCTAAGTGTGTGCATGTGTGCACGATATCAAGCGGCTCCTAAAGAATGTCATCTTAAGGCTGTGAAAAGAATAGTGAGATACTTAATACATACACCAAATTTTGGCATTCGGTATCCAAAGAGGTCTTCTTTTGATCTTGTTGGCTACTCCGATTCAGACTATGCCGGAGACAAGGTCGATAGAAAGTTCACTTCGGGTACTTGTCAATTTCTTGGCAGATCTCTTGTGTCTTGGTCCTCCAAGAAACAAAACTCGGTATCCTTATCCACCACCGAAGCGGAATACATTGTCGCCGGTTCATGTTGTTCTCAATTACTTTGGATGACCCAAACTCTTAAAGATTATGGGGTATATGTGAAACATGTTCCATTGCTTTGTGACAATGAAACTGCTATTAAGATTGCTCACAATCCGGTGCAACATTCTCGAACTAAGCATCTTGAGGTTCGTAGTCATTTCATTCGAGATCATGTTGCTAAAGGTGACATTAACCTTAAGCATGTTCGTATCGATAAGCAATTAGCGGATATATTCACCAAACCGCTTGATGAGAAAGTATTTTGCCGATTGAGAGGTGAATTGAACATCATTGATGCTTCAAACTTGGAGTAGGAAGTCCATTTGGATACATGCAAGGCATGAGCCTATGACTAATCCTTGATATTTCTCTTATGATGATAATCATATGTCTTGGATATATTTGCACCCTTGCATGTTATCTAACCCTTGTAGGTACTTGTATGAATCTAAATCTATGAGATTGAAACTCACTCACATCTTGAGCAATCTCTACATCACCAAGTCTCTACAATACGGTGGTTGAAGACAAGGAAGCATGAAACCCTTCAAACATATCCTTTGACAATTTAT